>NC_090787.1:18415000-18465000 GCF_040054535.1 Antennarius striatus
GATGGGCAGTTACTCTGAATGGATCCTTCTAAGTGGGCTAGTCCGAGCCCTTCTGGCCTGGGTGTGTTGATACCCCCATGACAACATCATCTCAGCATCGCTTTAAGCAACAGAGAGACCGCGGATGAAGACCCTATGGTCAGCAGAGAGAAAAAAGTCGGTGAACATTAGGATTCACCCACAGTAATTCTGTTCCCATAGCAGCCCTGAGCCTGTTGGCCTATGTGCTGTTAAAGGGAAAGGTCAGGTGGTCCAGTGACCACACTAAGCCTATTAAATAACCTGCACCACTTCACCAGGAAGCCTGACTGCACCCTCTTAACTACCGAGCAAAGAAAAATCAGCTTTGAACAGCTGAGGTCAGCCATACCCTTATGGGAATCGGAGATCGGAGCTAATTGAAAAGAATCTAAGTGTATATGAAAGCATTGCAGCCATGCTAATTTATAACACCAGGCATTTATGTTCCATATTTAAAAGCACTGCTAATTGCTTTACAGAGTTCTCAAGTCGGAAGGCTGTGCTGTGTTCTAGCTCCGCTGCCAGGGGTTTGCTCTGACTGATCCTACCAGTGTCAAACAAATCCTCACATTTATATCCTCTCAGTACTAAATGCTTATGTACCGCATTCATAAGGTCGTCTGAGCCCCAACACACTCCCATAAGTCTCTTTTAGCCGTAGTGATGGCTGATGTCAGGGATGTCTGCTGAATGAAAGGAAACACAGGGAGATAGCGCTTGATCCGTGATGGAGATGAGTCCACATCGGAGCAGAGCCAGTGATTAATAATGGTGCGTCTGGGTAAAAAGGATGTCATCCCCTGGACGTCTAATGAAAGCTCTTGAACATATCTGGGATAGGTGATATGTTGACAGTGGATGATGCAAATGAGGCTAAATGTGAGAGGAAACCTGAAATGAATCACCTTGCCGACTCGTGGCGTTTGTGTGTGTGCGTGCGCACCCACATGTCTGTGCACCCCGACTAGCAGCCAGCCGTTTACTCTGTACAAAGCTCAGTGTGACACGCTCCCTCCTTTGTCTCAAACTGCTAACTGTATTTAATTTCACATCTTATCGGGCCGAGCTTTGTCTGTCTGTGAGTCTCTGCACAGTGGAGGCGACCCCCGGAGATAAACTCTGTCAGGCTCTGGGGTGATTTATTAAATTCTGATTTCTGTGAAGGACTTTAATGTCGAGGGGGTGGGAAGAGCGGGGAGGATTGGGGGAAGGTGGGGGGAGTGTTGGCAGGGGAGGGATGGGGGGGTGAAATATGTCGCAGGTGTCTCTGCCAGCCCCGGGCACTGTTCTCTCTCCATTACCAGCATTGTTAGGTATAGAGAGGCAGGAGAAAAGAAAGAAGTAGGAATCTATGCTGAATTTCCTGTCTTTGTTGTGGCAGTGGGCTTGTTTTTCCCTTCTGTTCCAGGCCAGAACGCCGTCCCATCAAACCTTGCTTGTTTGGATTGGAGATAGCGACTGAATATGGAACACTGTTGGCGGCAAGGGCTCGACCCAGCGGATCTACGTCTGTTCCTCACAACCCTCCCTCCGAATCGCTGACCTCGTTGGGCTTCTTATTAGGTCCTCCGTCTTTATTTAAATGCAGTCTGACGTCAAGACAACCTTTGACAAGTTCTGCTGCCTTTATGGACGTCCCAGAGCTTAGTTTTAAAATGTTTTGTTGTTAAGCATACTTCACAGATCAACTGTGTCTGGGTCACAGCTTAACAAGTTCTTCTTAATATCTTTCTGTTCACCTGAAATGCATCGGCTCCTCCCCCTTGGAACCTGTTTTACATTTCTCTTTCATATCACCTTAATCTAAATTGATGTGTTATCATATATGGATCTCAGAGGAGGGGATCAAATAATGACTGTCAGTCGTGCATGGTTAACTGTGTTTTTGAACATAAATTGGTCTTCTACATTATGAAATACGCTTCAAAGTTAAATCACAAGGTGATTTTCATACGACCTTTTCCTTTGAGAGGATTCAAGTTGAAACAGGAAACAGAGTTGTAAAAATGATGTGTTGTTTCCTCTGATAATTGTGAAACGGTTTGATCAAAATGGAATGTTGGCGAGCGGGACTACTGCTTCTTTTCTGCTGCATGTTACCTCCCAAAGGGCTCCTTGCCGTGTGACACCTCGATTCTCTAAAGTGTTGAATGGGCCATAAACAGTTGTGGATTGCATGTATGTATTTATTGCTCATGTTGGAGAAGTTAATAGAAGACTAAGGGCTGTGATGCGTGAAGGGATGCATGGGATGGGACTTCTTGTCTGAGATGCAGAACTATAGAGAGCCAGGCTGATGGCATACTTCAAACCACACACACATACACACACACACACACACACACACACACACACACACACACACACACACACACACACACACACACACACACACACACACACACACACACACACACACACACACACACACACACACACACACACAGATGCTCTATGGCAAAGGTTACAAAGGTTATATAAAGCGTAACATACAGTCCTTAACATTCGGAACTCAAAAAGTAGCTTGTCAGGATCAGATGTCTCACACTTTTTGTCTTTCACCAGCAGTTTGTTTGACCTACTATGCTAGTCCCGGTTAGCAGGTTTGATTGAGAGGAGCCAGGGATCTTAAGGTTCGCTCCTCAAATACATATGTCTCCCTGTCTCCATTGTTCTCTGCAAGTCAGCATCTTTTGTCTTTGCCACTGATTTGTGTTTTGATCTGTGTGAGTGATTTATCTGCATGGAATCGTTTTTCTCTGTTTCCCCTCAGGAAATTTGGAATGAGGCTGGCCTAACCTTGCCAGGGCCAAACAAAGCCTGTGAGCTGATCTCATGTATTTTGATGTTGTTTGTGAAAACAACACACACACACACACACACACACACACACACACACACACACACACACACACACACACACACACACACACACACACACACACACACACACACACACACACACACACTGGCCTCACAAACAGAGGGAAAAAGCAGCCTGGTGGTGTCGGTCATTTTGTGTTTAATCCAGCAGATGTTATTACCTCTAGCAAAAATTTCCATTTGAAAATGACATGTTTTTTCAACTTGTAATTATTAAATGGTAGTAAGTGGATTTAAGTGGATGTTTCTCATGCAGACAACTAGGTCGCTCTACAGATACCCTCTGGTAGCGCGAGCAGCTGAGATCACCAGGTAGGGCGAATGGAACGGAGACCCTGATGCCTTCCGAATGCAACAGTTTTCCCTCTGTTTTCCTGGTTAAAAAATGCCAGAGGTTAAGGGAATTGGAGTTGACAACCCTAAGGGGATTGGAGCTGCTTGCCTTGTGTGCTTTCTTTTTTTTTTTTTCGCCCGCTCTCATGTGCAGCTGTTATAGTATCTTCCATTCCGCTACCAGCTGCCAGAGAGAGAGAGGGAGACAGAGAAAGGGAAAAAGGGGAGAGAGTGAGAGGGAAGGGGTTGGAAGGAGGTAGGGGCAGTAAATACATCCACTCAACACCTGCCTGGAGAAGAGAAAAGGTGTGTGCCGGAGAGGAGGGGAGGCAGAAATATGTGGTTAGGGAGAGACGACACGAGTACAAAAGCCTAAGAATGTGTTAATGTGGGAGGGGGGTTTGAGAAAATACACAGATTAGAGAAGAGACAGGTGGAAGGATATGCAGGTAGGCTACAATACAGCCACAGTCTCAGCTACACCTTCGGTATTTTAAGTGCTCCCTCGTGCTCATGATCTGGTTATCTTGGAAAATATAAATAGATATCTTTGTTCTAAAGGCAGGAGTCTCACTGCTGCAGATGTTTACCGGCTTTGATCAACATTGTTTTGGGTTTGAGGCCCACTGTGTTTGTCTGAGATCTCCGAGAGAGGAAACTTTTCCTCAGCAACGCTAATTATTTTTCCATCACCAGGCCGTCACCAGTGAGAACACTTCATGTCCACACTGCCTCCCAGGCAGCAAATAAAGCACGTAACACCAAGAAAACATGAACCTGTTGTGAGTGTGTTTGCACAATTAATGATTTTGGAGGTAGCTTTCTTTCTGTAACATTTCAATTTAACAAATACTATGGCGTGATACCATTTAGACACCAGCGATAAGATCGTTGTTGAAAGTATGTGCCTGCGAAGGTATTTGATTCCTGTCCAAAACATGCATATGCATTTAAATCAAATGAAGTAAGCAATCTTTTTTATCAGCTATTTTCTCTGTATCAGAGAAGTGCAGAGCCCCCCCCACCACCACCACCATTACGTTTGGGACCGAATTGTAAATTGGCTGACACTATCTAAACAAGAAATATTAAAACTAATTAAAGAAATGTCTCTGTAAAATCTTGATAAGGCTGAGGTTATTTTTTTCCTTCCTCTCTTTGCACTGTGCTCTGTTAGGAGACTTGCCACAGGCTTGTCTGAGCAGAGGAAGTTATGAAACTCCTACTGCCATATCATTTGCACAAGGAAGTCTCAGTCTGTTCCTCTGGCTCTGTTGACTGGAGTCCATAAAACAGCTTTATTAAAAATGACACCACTCCACTTGGTATTTGCTCAGTGGCTGCTCATCTAGATTAGGTCACATGTTGCTGTTTAGTGTGGCCAACAACAGCCAGAGTTTATGACAGATAGCAGCTGTCTGGCCTGACTGTATTGTGATAACATATTGCATACTGTACATCTCTAAATCTCCTGCCTTTTCATCAAGATAATCTGCTTCTGTTTTCAACAGAAAACTGTCTACGCCACAATCCAAAAGCAAGCGAGAGCTGTTCCAATTTCCTGTAACCAACTGCACATGATAGTAAATCATGAAGCTGAAGTGACAACACAAACGCTAGGAACTCTGCAAGAAGCGAGGCTTGTTCTGAAGAGTTGATGTAACACTTGGTATTGCACAAGTTCAATACTTCAGTGAGGAAATCTGCTCTGTGTTTCTCAACAAAAGTCTAGTTTCATCTTGATAAGAGCTCAAAATGTGCACAATCAAGGTAACACAAAGCGTCTCCAGTGTCTGGATGTTGGGTTTCCGTGTGCTAGTGTGTGCATGCCCATGGATGTATAACATAAGATCGCGGAGGGAACATAGATAGGGAGGGGTAGGCATTCACTATGATGTTGTGGCTGCCTCCTGTTTAGCTTTTCCCAGAGCCCCAGGCAACTGGAAGGCATCAAGGACACCTGGGTGCGACTTTATTAAAGTATGAAATGAGAGGTCAGAGACGCGACGGTCCCACACATGACATCCTGCTGCTGGTCTTTTCTTCTCTTGCTCCCCTCAGTCAAGGGCTCTGATGGCTCCTCTATGAAAGTGTGTTTTATTAATCCCCCTAAGGGACCCCTCAACTGCTCTTTCTGTTGATTCAAATTTAATTCCTTATAGGTCTGTTAGATAGAAGACATGTCTATCAAGGCTTTAATTAATTAATGTGGCACGACTCTGTGGCTCTATCCCATATCACGGTGTTTATCTGAAATTCATGACCAGGGCAAGGACGGATGGGATTGTTCAAAGATGGCTTATTTTCTGTTTTTGGTTGAATTGTGCATTTTAATTAGTTACTCTGAGGGCTTGTAAAAGAGAGCTCTGTGCTTGTTACAAGCAGGCATGTGTGCACTTTGCGTGAGCGCGCAAGGTAACTGCAAACTTTTATCTATTTACTTGCTGTCACACCTTTCAAGTATGTTTATTTGTCTTTATTAATGCTTTATTAATGCAACTATTCTGAAGCTAAACAATGTTGTTAACAGGTTTGGGAAACTACCTACAAAAGTGCAGTTGACTAAATTCTTTGGGCTTCGCTGTAAATCCAGCCTGACAATAGGCTTGCCTGACAACTGTTTGTGCTGGCAGGCTATTTCCAGCGTAATAGCTGTATAGTATCATTGTCAGCCTCTTATCAAGGCAGGCGTAGCCCTCTCCGACACACTGACACCTTACTGGTGTGTGGATGTTTGTGTCTGTTTGTGGAAATGATTTAGAAATTTATTTCTATTTTTCTTGCTTATGCACTGTTAGATACTTATGGCCAAAGTCAAAATCTAATAATCTAAGAAAAGTTGTTTTCTCTCCTCGGCAGCAGACCCCTCAGAGAAAGGAAGGAGCACGAAAAGCTCATCTCCTCGCTGCATCTCAGCCTCTAATAGCAGGGACCTTGATATGGTTCTGATGGAAGATTATCATTTGCACAGCACACTTCAGAACACTCTTATCCTTGTCCCTGAGTCTAATTCATGTAGAGGCTAATTTGTATGCTGTCCTTAATGGCTGTGTTTGGGTTAGTTCTGAGTAGCACAAAGCCTTTAATTGTGAGGTTTAACATTTTGCAATTAAAATCTCCCCTTATTGCTCTGAGGAATGAATGAGCTTTCTTTGATGTGCGTTAATCAGCCAAGATGTATTGTAGTTTAAGAAGCATAAAGATGCCAGATACATTTCTGATTTTAAATTGACACACTCTTCTACCTTTGAAGATATTTTTCCCCGCTGGCTTAAAGCAGCGAAAGCTCAGTCCCTTGAATCCCACTCTCAGATACTGGGGCACAGATCACTATCTCCAATTTTAAAGTGGCCAAACAGGATTAGGAAGAGGAGCGTTTCCATTTCACCAGGACCAAGGAAGCGTACACAATGATTCACCAGAGCTTGACTAAAAATCTTGGATGCTTGCTGTGACTGCATCAGCTGCTATTTTCTCACCTGTTACAGAGGCTTTTAGACATCCTCTGTAAGACATGCTGTAACGATCATATGAGCATTTGTACAAGCAAACTCTCACAAGATGTTTCTGTTTCTTCTCTGTCTCTCATTGACAATTTCCATTACGCTATTAGCAAATGCAGGAGAATGCAAATGACGGTGGCGCTCTCCAGAGGTATCCTTGTTTTGCTATATTGTTGTCGAACAAAAAACCTCATTAGGATCAGACAGAAAAAAGAAAAATATCCTTATTCGGGGGAAAAGAGGTGGCAGTTTGATGAGGGCCAATTGGGAGCATCTGGAGGCTTTTTTTCAGAGGACACAACCTCGAGTAAGCAAACCCGGCATTTAAGACCGGACCGCTGCTCGAAAACCAAAAATCTCCCAGCAAGCAAATTACAGGAGCTGGGATTTGGTAATAATGGAGGTTCTCAGCTTTTGTTTCACCGTGACAGATGGACAGTGTGGGCTCAAATTGAATCTGCTTTTAATTGCATTGTGGCGTTTATAATTTATCTGCTCCACAGATTTTGTTTACAGGTTTATGGGGTCTTGAAATGTATGTTTGCTGTCATTCCCCCTCTTCTGTCTTCCTCTCTTTTCTGTGTGCGTGTGTGTGTGTCTACATGTCGGACAGATCCTTTTTCATCCTCCACTACAGCGGGATAAAGGACACTGTAATTCTCTGAGAGTGTGGTGTTCATTACCGTAGCAGTTTGCCCTCCAGGGTGAATGTGTTCAATAAGCGAGATTGTCTTTTTTCCAATATACACTTAAACGGCAGAAGATTGCAAATGTAAGCTCCGTAGTGCCCGTCTGCTGCGACGCTCCATGTTCAAATCATTCAGATCAGTTGGATAGGTGAACACAATATAATCAAATATCTCTTCTTTTGAATAACTCCTGCAAGTACACACACAAGGACACCCATGTTGGTCGACAAGAGGCCATGCTGCCACACAAAAGCACAGAAATATTCACACAAACAGAGCCATTCAGTTGCTTTGAACAGGACAAAAAGAGCCTACTTCAGTTATTTTCTCCCTGGTGTCTGTGTAATCCCACATATGTTGAAGTGCTTCCTCTGTATCAAGGTGGGCTTGGTGTTTGCTTCCATTCCTTTCTTTCAAATAGAGAGCAGGCACTTGAGAAGTAGATAAAGCATTTGTGTTTCTTCAGAGACAGATGTGTGATACGGTTAAGCATAATACATCAAGGATAACAGTCTCACTCAAATCCCATTCCAAACCAGAATATAGAGCCTGTGCTTTGTCTCATTAATTTGTGCAATATTTTACATTTTTATTTTTTCCCCTTGGAGAGACTTCCTGCAGCATCTCACAGTGGTGATAAAGATTATATGCTTGTCTCCTGCTCCATCTAGCTCCTCTCGCCTCGTCTTATTCTAGCCTCTGCCACCTTTTAATTGATGCACCCCTGCCAATTTACACTTCAGCCCTGGCTCCGACCCCTATTAACTACCTGGCCTCACTCTCCCAGGAAAAGCACAATGTTCAGGGTGAGCTCCCCCCAACACACACACACACACACACACACACACACACACACACACACACACACACACACACACACACACACACACACACACACACACACACACACACACACACATACACACACCTTCAATAAGCTCCTCTTAAGACTGCCGCTAAACACATTTTCATAGCCAGCCAGCGAGAGAAGTCAACTTTCTTCTGCCAACTTTAATCTGGATGATGATAAGCCGGGTTGTGCTTCCTTAAACACAAGGTATCCCACAAAACAGCAGTTTATCATGTGCAAGCTGCGCAGCTATTTGACAAAGGTTATTTATTTGTTTTTTTTCTCTATATACGATACCAGATTAATGTCTTAGTAACACTGCACCAACCTCTTATCATTGTCTGTTTTTCACTTGTCCTAGATCGGGTGTATTTTGAGGAATGTCCGCTCTGTTCTCTGCTCGTCCCAGAAGTCAGCTCATGTGGGTTGTGAAGAAGTGTGTGTGTGTGTGTGTGTGTGTGTGTGTGTGTGTGTGTGTGTGTGTGTGTGTGTGTGTGTGTGTGTGTGTGTGTGTGTGTGTGTGTGTGTGTGTGTGTGTGTGTGTGTGTGTGTGTGTGTGTGTGTGTTGCATTCAACCTGTGTCTCTACCAGCAATGGTGTATGCGTGTGTGTGTGTGTGTGTGTGGAGGGGGGGGGCGTGGGGCTTAGCCTAGCGTATCTACTTCAGGTTTCTCTTGACCTAATGTTCTCTTATCATTAATGTTCTCAAGGGATCTTGCTGATTAAAGGACAGCACATAATTGTGCTTGTGTGTGTGTGTGTGTGTGTGTGTGTGTGTGTGTGTGTGTGTGTCTGTGTGCGTGTGTGTGTGTTTGTGTGTGCCACTGATTATTGTCTGTGTTTATATTTAGATAATATGACCAACTGAAGAAGAGATATTTAGAGTAGGACCTGCAGGACCGGGATATTCAGAGGGGTCCGTCACGTAGTTGTGTGTTTGTAGCAGACATGCTCTGTCTGGGTAATGAAGTAGGGAATCATTCTGTGTTCTCGATTAACAGTAATCACAAACCACTTGAAGCGTGAAAAATGAATTTGTTTCTTCTCATTCAGAACACACACAGCAAACATATTAATTATACAGCACTGTTGAGCTAGGAGAATAATATTTTTAAATTCTTTCAGGATCCATCTGTCTTCATTGTGAGGTATTTTGTATGACTGTATCCCATAAAGTTGAAGAGTTAAAAAAAACCATTGCAGTCCAGTTCTGCTGAGTACCAGTGTGGCTGCTTAGCCACTTTTCTCTGGGCAAATTGTTTTTGTGACCCATGGAATGTTAGAGGAAATGCTTCTTTCTTATTGGCGGTCCCCCGGGTGTGGAGGCCACGGCCCCTGTCATCAGCCTCAGTGCACACACACACAGACACGTGTGCGCGCAGACACACAAGCATACGTAGGATAACTTCTAGCGAGAGGAAAGCAATCCACCATAGGAGAGGGACCTTCAGGCAATTTACTGTATAACATGAATACTTTTTCTCCACCACTCCCAGACATGACATCACAACAATCAAAGGTAATTTCTTGGTATCACCATAAGCATACCTGCCCCCCCACACACACATACACATTCTCTCTCCTGGTTTCATTCCACATTCATTCATTGTTTACCTTTTTATTTTACTTTCAGTGCGTGTACAGAATAATCATTAATTAACCGTTGCTTTGCACAAATAAACAGACACCAGACAGTGATGATTTTTTTCCAGCCCCCTTAAAGAGACGTTAAAAAGTAATCATGAATGGTCCCAATTCGAAAAGGATTTCCCTAGAACATGCAGTGAAATATGCTCCTCAGATCAATTAAGTGTTTACAGCCTGTAAGAATCAGCAGCACAATAGAGAAGCTGTCTCTTCCGGGCCCAGGAGGCTACCGTAGCATTGTTTCATTAAGTGCACTCACTCCTGTGGCCCCCTATAAAAACACATTAATTAAGGCACATAGAAATACAGTCTCTGAGCTTGCACTATGGTAATGATGCTATGACCCCAAAAGGCAAGGTGCACCAGGGGTCAGGGAAGAAAAGCAGGGAGCGTTTAATGCCAGAGTCAAGCTGATCTGCAGAAACACAGCCTTAACTGTTCCAATTCAAATTAGGGCAAGATTTTCTTAAATAGCTGATTTAGATGTGCATGAATGTGGGTTCATTTGTACTAGCAGTAGCTATGACTGTGGGTGTGTATTCTCCTATAAAAATAATGACAAAGGTCAATGACAATTTTCTCTGTGTCAGCAGTCAGGCCCTGATATGATAATTTATACACACCAACAAAAGGACCTAATAGTAATAATGTGATAGTGTGTTTTTTATTTTCATATAAAACCAAGTAAGTGTAGAATTAATAACCACATAAACCACATTTTATCAGTGAGGGGTCTACACACATGTTCTTTAACCTGCTTCTATGTCAGACTGAAGAGTTCCAGAAGCAGAAGCTGTCTTTTATACCCAACACAAAACATACCCTGTTCACTCACATGCTGACCTAAGATGAATGCTTTTTCATCTCTCTTATCAGTCTAGTTTCAATAACAGTCACCTCCTATACACAATTTAGGTAGATTTGACAGTGGCAAATGGGTGTCATCAATATAATCCCAAACATTGACATTTGCTTTGGTGGGCTAAGTGGAAAGTCCCGTCCCATCCTCTTAAGATCTGCAGCTCGAGGCCAGAGGGCTGGTATCCATCTTCGTAACAGTGACTGTGTTGGAGGAGGAGGTGAAGGAAGAGGAGGCGAAGAGATGGAGGGAGGGAGGCAGCATGTCAATGAGCCTGCCCAGTGTCACTGAGCACCACACAGAACAGCCATCTGGAGAATCAAAGACTCCTACCATCTGGCTGCCTCACCCACTCTCTACCCCCACAGAATAAGAATCAACCAGACTTTGCCATTACACTCCTTGGCCTTGTGGAGGAAAATAAGTCAGGTAAAACTACACTTAAACAAAAAATAACACCTGGTCAGGTAGTAAAAATGAACATGCTTTTGATTTAGCTACAGGTAAATGTGTAAATGAAGATAAAATTGTTTCGAAAAATGAGGACAGTCATTCTTCTCCTAAAGTTTATGCTTTCTAAGTCAGTTATTGTTTGCTAGAGAAAGATGTCCTTACCTGCATTCATTTTAATATTCAATGGCAGGGTTTTGTAATGTCAGTATAGTGTTCCTGTGTATCTGTGTCTAGTATACCAGTGTATCAGTGTTCTAGTGAACTAGTACCCTAGTATACCAGTGAAGTGTTCCAGTGTAACAGTGTTCTGGTGTAGTAGCGCTTTAGTATATCAGTGTACCCGTGTTCCAGTGTACCAGTGTTCCTGTGTACAAGTGTTCTACTATACCATTGTTCTAAATCTAATATACCTGTGTTTTGGTATACCAGTGTACCAGTGTTCTCGTATACCAGTGTTCTAGTATACCAGTGTTGCAGTGTGTAAGTATACCAATGTTCTAGTATTGGAGTGTTGTAGTGTACCAGTGTTCCAGTGTTGTAGTGTACACGTATTGTAGTGTTCCAGTATTGCAGTGTCTTCGATTTATAATGTTCCAGTGTTGTAGTGTACCACTGTACAAGTGTTCTAGTTTCCAATGTTTTATGACTGTTTTGCCCTTATTTCCAGATATTTTGTTTTTTTTTTACTGTACCGAAAGCAGAAACTTGCTGCTCCAGGAGCCAGAAATGTAATGAGTTCTTTAACATCAGACGATGCTGCTGAGTGGACCTTCAGAGACTAGATTTGAATTATGTATGCTCTGTAAGTATGTGTTTGGCAGCACTGAAATGCTGAAAAGTCATGAGCCATATTCTAAAATGCCATTTTGGTTGCTGAGGTACCATTGTTTACAGGGCTGTGATGGAGAGGTGCCCTGATCGCCACTAGCTGTTTCTCTGCCTCTCTTTTTCTTCCCCATCTTAGTTTTAGAGAAATCTCCTGACGCTGTAAAATGGGCAATGATGACATATGTGGATGCAGGCCTGTTCATATCTTTGTGGGGCCTTTAGGGAAATAAATATCTGAGAACATTCAGTGAAATGAAGCTCACTCAATAAATCACCATGACACAATAAACACTTCTGGCACATGAGCACCCCCCTACCCACCATCCCCTGGTGCCCAGCCCCCTCACACACATAGACACAAGAACACACACGTACACACACACTCTCCTCCCAGACACCACCTACCACTCCCCGCCTCTTCTTGTGCTACCAAATGGTGCCTCCCCACAGGCCAGTAAATCAAATCCCAGCACAAATACAGTGGGAATTTATTTGGAATGGGCTTTTGTTCTCTTTAACGCCTGATTGTTAGGCTGACTAGGTCGCATGATAAATTTTGAGCAGGTTCTTTCTGTGCAATGGCAGTTCGTCTGTTGCCCTCTGCACTTCATGTGGATCATTTTTGCCTTTCAACTCTTTTGCCCATTCACACCCATGGCAGGAAACTGCTTTTTCATAGAAGATATAGAAGAAAAATTATCTGGAAAGGCTCACAATGTTTAAATCAGTCATAAAGTGTGTTCCTATCCAGCTGTTTTTGTGTACAATTCCTCTATTCACACAAAAAAAGCAACAGCAGAAAAATATTTTCAGTGTGGTTGAGGTGGAAGTTGGTATGTTGATGAAAAGAAAATGCAAGAAAAATTGCAATTGAAGGAGAAACTAAATTAATCATGAAAGGCATGAAACATGAGTGACTTATGGGCTGAGGCGTCTGCAGCGGTTAGAGATGAAAACACCAAAACAGTTCACCTGAAATTGACCGTTTTCTGTTCTATATTTTCCGTTGTCTAGGCTCATTTAGAAAATTTTATTTTCTTAAAGAATTTGATGTGCTCTCAATCAAATTACAGAATGCCTGGAACCCTGACACATGTCCTTAGCACACAATCTGGTCAAGTGGTGACAACTCCATTTTCACATGTATGTTTTTCATTTCACAATTTAAAGACATTTTCCTACTTAAATTGTTAATTTCAAGCTTTTATTTATGTTACAGCACGTGTGCCTGCAGAAACCAGTCAAGTCAAGGTCAAACAACTCAACAGAACAACACACTTTATTTCTAATCATTTTTTAAAAGATTAATCAGTAAATAGAAATAGAAATCACTGGATGTTTACTGTACTAACCGTGAATGATTGAGGACTCAGCTTGTCCCTTCTCTCATGGACACGCAGTCAGTTTCCTATGGCAATTATCCAGAGATAATATAGGCAGTAATACAGCAGACTCTAATTGGTGTATCGGTGTTTGCTATGGAAACCCACATGGAAACAGACCCTTAAACACTTACATTTTAAAACTGCTGCTTTAGGATATATGTTGCTTTATCTGTGGGCACGGTGGATATGATTGCTTGGTGTTATAAATGGCACATAGTTAGCACACGGAGAGAAAGACATTGTTTACACTAGGCCTCATGCAGTGAATCTGTCCAGTGTAAGGTAATCTGCAGTAATAAGCCCCATTTGTTTTGTTTAGCTTTTAAGCTGAGGGAGAGAGGAAGGGAGAGGGGAGAAAAAAAATCTCATTTCAAATCCTACCCTCCTTCTTATCTCTATTTGTTCAGTTGTTTTTAATGCCACATACTGAAAGAATTTCAATGGCTGTTTTGCCATGAAGTCATTTGTTATCCTTCAGCGGGCTTTCGTCTCCCCATTGTGTGACAGCCCCAGAATCCTCCAGATGGAGCAGGTCAGACACACAGACTGGCTGACACACACACACACACACACACACACACACACACACACACACACACACACACACACACACACACAGGTTCACGTACTTTCTTTTCAATAGCTGACATACATCTACTCGCCTTGTGACATATACGGAAATGATAATGTCATTTTAGGCAATTTGTCTTCCGTCAACTTTTCTGTTTGTTGGAAATGTGGCTCTTAAGAGCTGCCTGGCAGTTGTACAGCTCATGTCATGTTTACAAACAGTCCAAATGAAAATGTTTCACAACACTATTCTAATTTTACACTTATTCTCAGTTGGTCTGTTAGTCGCTTACATATTTGCTCTCCAAAAATGTGTGAACGCCTCACAGAGCAGATGCACGTTCTTTGTCTTATTTGGGAATTCGACTCATCTAAGGAGCTTTGGCCAAAAAGGAAAAACGCAATGTGGAACTCTTTATTCTAGAGATGAAACACATTATGGTTCCTCTTGTTTGCGTACTAGATAAAGTTAGTAAGTTACGGGGTTGTAAAAATAAGTTCCTTTCATGATTAATCTGACTTTTCTCCTGTTTTTTTTTTTTTTCTTCTGTTTTCCATGTGGTGATCTGTTCTGCTCCTTTTCCGATCCTCTGATGCTCAGGTAAGTAATATTTACACTACCGTGATATAAAGTACTCCAAACCTTCACTTTTCAATCCATTTAAAAAAAATTAATTACTTGTCATTCTGTTTTAGATGTATCGATTCAATGATTGTTTTTCTTTTTTTCTGCCCATCAGTAAGCTGCTGCCTAAACAATGGCTGTAATAAAAAAGAAAAAACATATTATGCTCCCTGAATATTTGCAGGAGACAGATGGCTGACAAGTGCTCTTTCAGTTTATCTCTTTTACAGACAATATAAAACAGAGTTTCAGAAAAATTTAGAGAAACATTTTAACATGAAAACAGCTGTGCAATCCAGTGATCGTTCACTCTCACTCCTAGCGATTGTAATAAAGGTGAGAGCTGGTTCCATAGCAAATGGAATGTAATAACCATAACAGCCATCCTTAAATGATTTGACTGACTTACGTTAGACCTCATTGCTCCATTTTAAATCTAATGGAGTCTGGGTATAATTTGACCAAGCCTTGATTGGCAGCCCCTTTCTCTATCTCAACACTAACCTCTGACAATGTACATTAGAGCCGGATTAAGGCAAGGTGCTAACGCGTATTAAAAAATTAAGCCAAGCCAGTGGACTGGCAAAGCTTTTTTCCCCCTCACGTCCATGCACCTTCTTTTGGGTGGCATAACATTAAAATTTCAGTGCCATCAGGTGGTGATTGGGACTTGTTCATACCGTCTCAACCTGCCCTAGTGGAAATCAAAGGGCCCAGAACCGTAAGTCACAGAAGATCCGATTGAAAGGACATGATACTGCTCACACGGAGTGGAGAGGCGAGGATTCAGTATCGAACATAATGCAGCCTTCATGACTACTGTACATGCTTCATCTGTCAGAATGGCTCATTTTTGTCTATTTTACAGCGCCTGGAGCCCTTGGCATATTTAAGAGGACCCTGTTTTCCTGCGGCAGGATACAAGTCTTATTGTACTGCCTCAGCTGCTGTAGATGGTAGTAAATCTTAAGTGTTGCATTTATTCTAGCATGACACCAAAGCCTCCCACTCAGAATGATTGAATGTAACTTTTTTGATTCGGCTTCCCTTCATTTGGGGATTTGTGAGGAGTTTGGTTTGAAGACAATGAGCTAACAAAGGATTGTTTTAACAGCTGCGTGTCTTTGATTACATGCTTCTTTGAAGGATCACTTTAACTTAGCCTTTGAACTTGGATAGAGATCAGAAATGAATCAAGCTTCTTTTTGATGCAAGAGGAGGGGATTTTATTGTTGAAATGTACATAAACTTAGAGTTTAGAGAACAAATTCGGTGTTGGTTTTTAAATTGAGGCAGGAGCAAGGCAGGGAGACGAGGGGTTCTGAAGAGAGGGAAGGAGGGAGGGCGCTGGTTTCATGTTCACATGCGTCCAATGACAAGGGGAAGGAAAACAGCAGCTTTTATTCCCTCGGAAGAACAGAGTTTTTCAGCACCAGCTTCTTTGCTCCTGTCTCATTAGAACAAACGGTCGCCATATTAATATTACTGTAGTTTTCCCAGAGTCGAAGGAGTTTAAACCTGTAGACATTATATTTAATCTGCTTGTTGCTTTTGACAGCAGTAATAATGCACATTTGAGGTACTTTGTTGTATTGAACAAAACTCAAATTCTATTAAAGGATTAAGTAATTTAACACTAATCTAAAGGACTTGAGGTTTCTGGTAATGCCTTTTATCTTGGCACCGTTTTTAGAAAAGGCAGTGAAGAACGGAGTCACTTAGGGAAAAGCAGATTAGTTCAATTTCATGTATTGGAGGGGAGAACTACACTAGCTTAGATGGATTACTGTAGCACCAGTGTGTTGAAATACAGCGACAGAAAACGAACAAGTAAAAAAATGTATTTGTGTAAATACAAAGCTGTGTCGCCTTTCCCTTTCCAAATTATAAGTAAAAACTGAATCATGGGAATCATATGTGTGTGTTTTTTGGTCTCTTGAACAAGAAATACAAAAAAATGTGTTGACTATTTGTTTTATATTATTTTATTTTTCTATTTTGTAGTTCTAAAATAATTTCTGGATTTAGTCCATGCATTCCCCAAATAATCAAATTCAGATTATACAAAATTTAGAAATATAATTGGAATCAGCTGTAGGACACTATCTTTTTCTCATCATTTCCACATTAATCATGCTCCTGATCCACTCCTATTGTTCAATGTTACTGTTACCAGTAACAATAAAGAAACAAAAGTTGAAGAAATGTCTTGCCCTTCATCTGTCATTGTCACTGACAGACTAGCCATAATACTGTATTTATATTCTGCTTTGGAGATATGTGCTTTCTGTTGTAAACGTTCATTGATTCAAGGGCAGAAAAATACGACCCCAGTACCCTACATGAACCACATAACACAATATATGTGATTCAACATCCATTAAAATAACACGATAGACACAAATAAACTGTATCGTGGATTTCACAATGCTCTCAGCCAACTCAAATTACATTTTGAATGTCGGCAGACTCAATCTCTTCTCGTCTTTGTGCTTTCTTTGATATAAATAGAATACATTCAGTCTGAGGAGTGGAAGTTAGAAGAATAAAAAAGGAAAGGGAAATTTAGATATTTTTAAATGATGTCCTACATTTTGTCAGCTAAAATCAGGATATTGCCTGAGTGCAGAGAAACCATGTTCTTCAGTTGTCAAAAGGCAGTAAGTAATGATTAAAATAGCAGTGTGAAACGCGGGGAGATTAAAGTGATGCTAATGATAAGTGAGAGAAGAAAAGGGCAAGCTATATTTTAATTCCTGGGAGAATGGTTAATGACTTCTATTGCCTGAGATTAAACTAAACCTGTCTCATCAGCTTTTTCTGCTCACTGAGGGAAAAAAAAGCCCTCTGCACTTTAATTTATTAAACTCTTTTAAGGTAGCACATTGATCTACATAGGTTAAACTTTCAAAATTTGGGTAAAAAGATGCCCCATAAAGCTGTCATGCAGGGCAAAGCTGTTGAGTTGCTCAAGGCACACTATAAAGAATTAATTATCTCCAAACTGCCACATTTAATCAGAATATATCAATTATTTAAAAGGGGAGCTTTGCTCCTGTTTAGAGCATCAGGTTTTACTGGCGTACTGGATTATACTGACATGCTGAAGATATTTTCCTCTAGTCACTGTAATTATGTGAACTTCTTCAATTCCAAACCTTTTTTTTTATACCTTTGGCTGAATGATTGTTAATTCGACCACAGTAAATGGGTCCGTTTAATCACATCAACAGCAGAATATGATCAAACAAGAGAAAAGTTTATCTCCTGTTTTCAGCTTGTCGGAGGCGCTAAGACTTGTGCTGTGAATTTTTCTCGCATGGCATTAACACAGAAGCACTGGTGACCTCTGTAATGAAATGTATGGTGCTGTTGACATGGCATTACAGCAATTCAACACCGTTCATTAATCTTTGTTTTTCTAGAACCCTTCTGGCATGTCCTTCGCCGAAGTGCAAAGCAATGCCAGAAATTGTAAGGCTCACCACATATTTCTGATGGCAATTAGCATGCATTCCGATCCACTGAGCCCCTCACATAACAGCACAATCCGTACAGCGGCCAGAGTCTTTATCAGCACCCGGGTGATAGGAGTCAATGAACATTCTGCTGACAGCAGATTATTTTTGTTTTTATACAGATGTCAGGCATGAGTGAGTGGTGTTTTCCACTCTCTGTGGAACCACGGGCCCTCAGAGAACACGTTTCACCATTCCTCACTTTTAGCCTCCATATTTTCCTCTCTCTATCTTTCCTTATCTTAACCTTTGCTGTTGTAGGTCTGCAAATAGGTCTGATATTTAAAGCACTGCCGAAGAGTAACTGTCATCCATTAGAGGACAAATAACAACACTCCACCAGCACTGGATTCTGCGAGCCTCTTAAGGTCTCCGTGGATCTGTCAGCAGGAAGCAGGCATGCAATTAATAAGCCTTTTACCTCTAATATCACAGTTCCGCCACGTGGGACAAAAAAGAGACTTTCATACGGATATTTCTGATGACGAGAGGAAGCACGTTTCACAGTTCCAACTGAGGGCTCATGCAAAGTGGAAGGAGCCGTGATTCTGATCGATATCATCAATGGCTGCTGCTGCCATGCAGAATTTGATCCAGGAGTCTCCTGCTGGTGTTCACGCCGGTGTCAGACACAATGGGATCACTTCTTTTGAATCAGTGACATTTTTTCACAGTCTCATCATTTTTCCTGATGTAGGTGGTAACATTATTCTTGAATCGCTTCATCTCAAAGCTCTCAAAATATTTAAACGTGCTGACAGCTTGGTTAACACCAGCCCGGATGTGTGCCTCTTAAGCGCTTGTGCCGCTGTGCACAACCTCCAGCTCTTCTTTTGACAAATACAGATTTTTCATTTGAATGTTAATGATTTAAATCTCTACATTAGCCCGGAGTCATGAGGAAATGTCTCTGTAATATTTTGTTGACATATTCAGGATGAAATTATTTCTCCTCCTTATTTGCCCCCCCCCCCCCCCTTGTTGCATAAAGTAATATCTCTGTGTTTCGGGGGGACATGTTACAATAATGCATTAAGAAATCACATTAATAATGCAAATATTTTGTCACATATTTATAACTATCCCCAAGACATCGCATGTCACAGTTGTTGTTAGGTTCCCTTTGGTTTCAATTAAAATCTCGCTGAGGCAATAAAAATAGCCAATTAAATTGGAGCAGGCTCTTTAGAGGTACAATTGGTCTGATTAGATTAACCTTGAACATCAATTAGGGTTAAAAATAAGCTTAACTGTTTTTAATAACTACCAACCATATTTGATGTTAAACTATTTCACACTTGTAATGCCCCATGTCCCGTCTATTGATTCTGTAATTGCCATTATTTTCACTTGATTGGGTGACATTAACAGTTCATTTTCTCCTGTGCTTATTTATATCTTAATTATTTAGACCAGAAATTTTTTTATCACGCTCTCATTATGAAACATTGAGATTTCAGTGTCTAATTACAGGAGTGTTTTTCCAAGTTACAATAGACAATAGGGATGTAATGATATATGACAGGAATCGTTCTACATATCAATCAACGTGTTGAGAGTGGGATCACACTCCAGCTTTTTACAGCTGCACAATCTCTCTCTGCCGTCTTCACATTTTTTCCACTGGAGTGAAAGAGAAGCCTCTCTTCCATCGCTGTAGTGTGGCAAGCTTTTCACACCAGCACCACTTCTGATACCGTCCCCACCTGGTAACTAAGAGCTGAGCATCCAGACGCTAAAAATACGTGGGACGCTAATGTCACACCCCCCTGCCATTTCCAGCACCCGGTTCCCAAAACCCAGGCTGGTGCGAATGGGGGGAGCTGAGCAGACATCTTTGTAATTCTTTTAATAACATGTGTAAATGGGCAAGGGGCCTATCAGTCTTTATCAGTCCTGGCAAGCAAAGCAGAGCAGCTGATACCACCTAGGGGCTGGGAAATGCCTGATTCATCTAACAGCCTGTGAAGCTGATTAATTTCACTCTTCATTAAGAATGTGTTGTGATTTCTTCTCTGGACATCAACATATCTCTCTATCACCACACAATATCTTGGTCATCTTTTTTTTGCTTCTTCTCCAGCCTCTTCCCTTCATTCCTGCTCATGATCCCTCTTTCCTGGGCAGTGTTAGCAGCCGTGGCCACCCTCCTCCTCCTCCTCTTTTTGTGCCCTTGGCAAATGAAAGGTCAAAGACGCTGCAGTGATTAATGAGCAGTAGACTCTGGGATCTTTCTGTCAACCCCCCACCAGTCTCCCTCCCCTCCTGCCCTTCCCGCTGCTTGCATTATTTCATCTGCTAATCTCACACAACAGTACTTAGTATGTCACGGACAAAACAGCGTTGTGTGTCCCTGTTGAGCTGCGTAGACTATAACTCTGATGAACTTTCTTCTGTGAGACATAATAGGAGGGAGACGCATTATTGAGGATGAGGAAGGGGAGGAGGAGGAGGCAGCACTCACAGAATGTTTTTGGGCCATGTGAAAGGGTGCTATAGTGTAAATGATGGGTTCTCCACTCAACTTTTCATCTCAAGATGTTCAGACCAAGTCTAATGATTTCAGTGGTACGCTCTCGGCACAAAAAAAACCTCCTCTTCAGAAGCTCGTCTGTTTTTTGGTGTAATTGAATGTGAACGTCATCGCTCTTTTCACAGGATGGATGACACTTCATGGGCTCAGACCAACTGTTTATTTGAAAAAGTAATGAAATATTTACTCTCCATTGCAGTACAGATTAGCAGCAGTAATTGAATGCGACAGAGGTCTATGCACAAGTATGTGTGTGTTTTATAGTGAGAGAGCAAGAGGGGGGGGGTAGGTGGGGGATAGAAGGCCCCTCATGTTTGAATGCAGATCTTCAGCACACAATAGGCCTGTTAGCGAGGCTGGGTTTCTGCCTGTCACTTTCTCTCCACATGTTGCTTTTTCTTTCAGAGATAAGTGGGCCTAATGCTGAACAAATAGTGGAAATCAGAAGCCACTGAGAATCATTTGCCTCTCCTTTTCCCATGGCTCCCAAATAGACACCCAGACGAAAGGGGTGGGGAGAAAGAAACACTCAATGAGCAAAACAATTTTGTCACCACGAGCAGATCCAATTGAAAAGTCTCCTGGATGGGGAAGAGCTGGAGTTGTCAGATCAAGCCATGGCAATAAAAAGATCCAAGCGGGTTATATTGGCATCAGGTGTGGGCTTCCCCTGGCCAGTGATAGGCTCTCACATTGTGCTGGCTAGACATTTGGCCATTTTCAAATATAATGGGAGAAATGAATGCAAATGAGCGAGTGGACTGAAATGTATTTAAATGCAGATTGAATGGGGGGCTCTGCGTAGCGCCTGATAACAAGTTGCTTTAGGAGAAGGGCCACATTGTGTTGGACCATCCCTCCAACCCCCACCGCTCCACTCCCCACACTAGCAGTCCTGCTCTCCCTTACTGTGTCACACTTGTGTCTCATAACGGGCCATTGTTCGCTGGGTAAACTCTCTCCAAACTATTTACATTAGTCATTTATTTGAATTTCAGATTTTTTTTCAATGTTTAGGGCAGCACACATGTAGCCTGAACGCCTTGGGCTGTCCAGTAAAACAGCAATTGCAGAAGAACATGGGGCGAAGGCAGAAATAGAAGAAAATTAAGAGAGCCGGAAAAGGAGGGATTCAATCATTAATGATAATGCTGCTTTTGTCCATAGCCTGATTAGAGGCAGAGCAGCAGCCACTAGAATGTTTTTCACAAACAAGTTCGCCTTCCTCACTGCCGGTCGGCTGCTAGCCCACGGCAATCCATCTTCTCAAACGTCTCCTTCCCATATTTAAGGAGCTCTCGTTACAGCCTTTCCCAGACCTGTGAATTTATGGTGCACTCCAAGTGGTTAGCATAATCGCTGGGAATGCAGTCATTTCAGCAGGAATGTGGGAATTAGGGCAGGAGAGAAAAGGAAAGCTGTTTGTGCGTTAATTGAATTTCATAAGAATCCTTTGCAGCAGCTGTAGCTCGTTCACAGCAGTGGAAATGTTACCATTCTCCCTCATCTGTTCTTCATATTTTACTTGTTTCCAGTGGCCTAACACGATCAATTATTTTTTATGCTATTTATATTTACTTGCTATTGGACAGCAGCTGTATTTGTAACTCTTTGATCTCAATGAATAGAACAAGTGACGAGTAAGAGGGTGACTTCTCCTCCTCAAAAAACTTTTTTCCTCATCTGCATTTAAAATACAATTTACATGCAATTAAATTTGATTAATTAGAGACACTAACCTCTGCCCGTCCTGTGTGCATGTAATGCATCATGCATTTCAATGTCAACCAGCTCATGTTTACTTCAACTCTGGAGTTATACCTACATTCATTTTCACAAGCACATATTTTGAAGCTTATTTTTAAAATGTTGGACAAATTGAAAGCTTCAGCATAATATGAGGGTTTTTTACTTGGATAGGCTGATCAGGCTTTGGTCCTCACAGAGCACTCTGTGTCCGTAAAATTTTACATGATCATTTTCAGAATGCGAGTTCTTTAAAGTTGGCTGTGTTAGAATAAGAGGCAATGACTGCAGAGATGTTTCAGGCCCCGTCCACATGATGACGGATTTTTTTGAAAACGCAACTTTTTGAAAACGCATCGAAAACGATTGCGTCCACACGATTGTGTTCACACAACAGGGTTTTCAAAAAATCTGCATCAGTGCGTTTTCAAAGACGGCTATAAGCATGCCAAACCATGTGGTGGCAGTACTGAGTCAAATTTTATCCAATAGGAATCATCCGTGTTTTGTTGTCACAAAACGCTGAATGCTGCCATCAACAAGGTTCGTACATCCATCATGTTTGTACACATGGGCCCATAAATATGACGTCACAGCGGTTTCCGTCGCAGGCAAGACGTCAGCGTTTTTAAAAAGTTGCGGATACACCGTCCACACAACAACACAGACCCAGCGTTTTTTTAAAAAATCCACCTCGGCCAGCGTTTTCAAAAAGTTGCGTTGTCGTGTGGACGGAAGGCGTAAACGCAACAAAAAAGTTGCGTTTTCAAAAAGTTCCGGCATCGTGTGGACGGGGCCTCAGTGTCCAGAAGTTCCCATCTAGTGATTAATAGGAGGGGTAATGTTGTAGGGAAATGAGTAAACACTCCCTTGCTTCTGGCTTTGGGCTTCAATGGCTTGATGACAAGGGCAGAGCAAGGTGAGAATTAAACAGACCTGCTGAAGAAGAGCAAAAGAGAAAAAAGAAAGGGCAGCAATGAGCTGGAGGGAGGAGTGAAGCATGACAGAACTGGCCGGTGAGTGGGAGCGAGGAAAGGGCAACTGGGAAGAAAGAAGGCCGCCCTGACAAAAGTGGAAGTGGAAGTTTCTCCTGAAGAAGAATAATTAAAAACGCTCAAGGGAGGGCAGTTTTAATTTCACATGTAAGGGGCTAAAGATTTCATTTAAAGGCGCAGTGAGTAGAGAGGAGGTTAATAAGATGAACAAAGCAGGGAATGTGAGAACATACAGTGTGAGGAAGCACACTGGACTTTCACCTGACACGTTTTTAATTATTGAACCTCTGATATTTCGCTTTTGAAGAGAAGGGGTAAAAAGAGAAGATTAACTGATTAATGGTCATGGTAACCAATTACTCACTCAGGGGGAAATAGCTTTTATACTCCAGTAACACTTCTCTCCGGCGCTGAACGTCATGCAGCAGATCGTTCCGTCCAACACCAAAGCTGAGCATACTAGCAATCTGAGTAGCTGGCTATGGGGAGTGCAACCAGAGCATTGTATAATAACCCCTCCAAAAAGAAGCAAACTTGCTTCTACAGTTGAGTATGTACTTTTGATCACTGAAATCTCACTCTATTAGTGCTATCTGAAGTTGATGTCTCCCAATTATTATCTAAGATCAGCCTGGTCCTATACTCCATGGGACTCTCCACTGCCACAGGATGATCAAAGGGACTTTGTGTACCCAGCGTCCCAGCTGTGGGCTCATTTATTCAGTAGTGGTGAAAAATGATTTTAATTATGAGATGTATTTCTCTCTTTTTTTTGGTACTTTTTGGGCCTAGTCTACAAGAAAACAACAGAGCTATGCAAGCTTATCTCAGATGTTGACCCAAGAATCCTCCTGTCTGCTCAGATCACTTGAAAACAATGCAATGGTTGCTGAGCTGCTTCACAGTCAGAGGCTTTCTCTGATGTCAGACAGGATAGTCCACAGGTCTGGTTTTGTCCCTCTTACTCCTTCCTCTGTGAGCTAATTTTGACCATCATAATACAAACCCAAAATCAGGCTCCCCTCCCAATGTGGGGCGAGGCTGCACACTCTGGTTGACCCTTATGCAATATATGTTTATCAGGAGCCAATGAAACGCTGACAGATGCTCTGCAGTAGGGACACTGTACTCCATTAACAACCCTTCAGGAACTTGGACACTCACAAAAAGACTGATCCTATTGTAGATGTCAGAAGAGGAGCCCCAGCCCAGGCCCTTAAGGAGGGGAGATATCAGTAATATCTGCACTCTCTCCTTCCGCTATATCTCCCCTTCCCCCTCCTCCTACAAATGCACAAAAAATACAAAACTACAGTATGTCATCATGTTTCCTCAAACTCCCATTGCCTTAACACAGCTTGACAAGATAAAACCACATCAGTTGTTTAGTATTAGTGATTTTTTAACCCGTCTAGAGTTTAATAAATGTTGTTTGTGTATGAATTTATTTGTCAACTCAAATTAGAAGTTATTATGTTTTTCATGTAACAGGCTAAAAAAGTTTTATTATGGTGAAATAAAATCATAATACTTTTGTATAGATTTTTCTTTTTATCTGTGAAAACACACTGTCACAGATTAAATTAGAAATTAATCTGCTGTTCATCTTTACTGTGGTAGTGTTAGCGCTATAGCGTTCTAATTGCAAGATGAAATGTATTACTGACTACCGTATTTTCCGCACTGTAAGGCGCACCTGAAAGCCCAAAATTTTCTCATAAACCCGTAGTGCACCTTATAATCTGGTGCGTCTTATATATGGATTAATATTCATATTAATATTGGTTAAAAACATGATCGCTGAAAAAAAACCGGCAGTCTGGCCGCCAGTCATGTCGCACTCCGCCACCAGAGGAGCCCCCTCACAAGGCACTCAGGCCCACGCCCCCTAACAACGGTTTTCAAGGGGCGTCACCAAAGCAGACTGTAGGAGCACCGGTGATTACGTAGCAAAACATAAGGAACTTTCAACAATTCTATCAATAAAGTTTGACTGACTGACTGATCTCAGTATTTCCTAACTATTTGGCGTCGAAAATAACCCACTTTAAACTTAATTGGTCTTAAAAATGCCATTGTGCTGTTATCTGGAATCTAGCGACGGTCCATTCTATTAGTCTGTGGAAACACACGGAGAAACTGGCATAAAGGTGAATGAAAGACCCTCAAAACTGAACTTCCAGTCTTTTCTGAAATTTCAAGAGCAGTCACTGCTAGATAAATGTGCCAACGGTTGTGCTGCAATTGATTTACAAATGTAGTTGATAGCTCTGAGCGGGCGGCAGAGGGGCACATTCAGGCTTGTGTATTCTGTCTGCAGCGACATGCTGTGAGATTCACGGCGGTGAGACACCGACGTTAAAGTCAGTTCTAATAGTAAAACAGCGTCGTATTTACCAGTAAGTTCCCAGCCTGACATTAAAAACTAGTTAAAAAATTGTTTAGGACACACAGCAGCAAATAGCTGCACCTCCCCTCCGACTGGACGCAGGAGTGCAGGAGTCCGGCGGCGGTTAGCAGCGGTGGCATAGCGCTCCCCGGTCCGGAGTAGGGTGTCGCGGGCCCTGGACCACACCTGACGGCAGCGGCGGACGTGAGCAGAGGCAGAGGGGCAGGAGACCTCGGCGTCCAGGGCAGGAAACTGAGGCAGTTGGTAACCATACACACAGTGAAAGGGTGAGATACCGGTGGCGGAGCTGGTCAGCGAATTGTGGGCATACTCAACCCACAGCAAATGGGAAGCCCAAGAGGCGGGCTCCCGAGAGACCATGCAGCGCAGAGCGACCTCCAGGTCCTGGTTAGTTCGTTCCGCTGACCATTGGTTTGTGGGTGAAAACCCGAGGACAGACTCGCGGTGGCACCAAGTGAGCGACAGAACTCCCTCCAGAATGCAGAGGCAAACTGGGGACCCCGGTCCAACACCACATCCAGGGGCAGTCCATGAATACGAAAGATGTGCTGTGTCATCAGTTGAGCGGTCTCCTTGGCAGAGGGAAGTTTCGGCTAAGGGACAAAATGAGCCATTTTGCTGAACCTGTCTACAATGGTGCAGATGAGAGTGTTACCTTCGGAGGCTGGCAGGCCGGTGACAAAATCAAATGAGACGTGAGACCAGGGGCGCTGAGGTACAGGCAGAGGCTGCAGGAGACCAGTGGGAGCCTGGTGGGACGCCTTGTGTCGGTTGCAGACCTGGCAGGCCTTAACAAAGTACCTGACGTCCTTTTCCAGAGACGGCCACCAGAAGCGCTGGTGAAGAAGGTCCTGGGTCCTGAGAGCCCCTGGATGGCACGCCAGTCTGGATGAATGACCCCACTCCAAAACCTCAGTGCGGAGGTCAGCTGGGACAAACAGGCGGTTATCGGGACAGGCACTGGGTCCCGGCTGGCCCTCAGTGGCGGCCCGGACTCTTTCCTCAGTGCCCCAGGTGAGGGTGGCAACCACGCAGGAAGAAGGAAGAATGGTCGCTGGTTCCGCCGTGGCCTCTTCACCTTTCTGGAACTGCCGGGACAGGGCATCAGGTTTGACATTTCTAGAGCCGGGGCGATAAGAAAGGGAAAAGTTAAAACGGGTAAAGAACAAGGCCTGGCGAGAGTTCAGGCGTTTTGCTGTGCTGATATATTCCAAGTTCTTGTGGTCGGTCCAAACCAGAAATGTTTGGCCCCCTCCAACCAGTGCCGCCACTCCTCCAATGCCAGCTTAACAGCTAACAGTTCGCAATTACCAATGTCATAGTTTTGCTCGGCAGGGGAGAGGTGGCGGGAGAAGTTGGTTGGAGATTGCCCTCTGGGAGAGGACGGCCCCAACCCCGACATCCGAGGCGTCCACCTCCACGATGAACTGCCGGTCTGGGTCCGGCATCCGAAGAATGGGGGCTGTGGTGAACCGTTCCTTGAGGGCGCGGAAGGCGGCAGCTGCCTCGGGTGTCCAGGAGAAGGAGACCCTTGAACTGGTGAGCGCAGTGAGGGGGGCCGCCACCTAGCTGTAGTTGCGGATGAATCGCCGGTAAAAGTTGGCAAACCCAAGGAATCGTTGCACCTGCTTTCGGGAGTCTGGCTTGGGCCACTCGGTGATGGCAGAGACCTTGGACGAGTCCATCTGGATCCTCCCTGGGGAGATGCTGTAACCCAGGAAGGAGATCGATGAAACATGAAACTCACATTTCTCAGCCTTTGCAAACAGGGAGTTCTGCAGGAGTCTCTTAAGGACTGCCTTGACATGCTGAACATGCTCCTGGGTAGACTGGGAAAAAATCAAAATGTTGTCAAGGTAGACAAAAACAAATCTGTTAAGCATGTCCCAGAGTACATCGTTTACCAGCGTCTGGAATACGGCCGGGGCGTTCGTGAGCCCAAAAGGCATCACTAAATACTCATAATGTCCCACAGGAGTATTGAAGGCCATTTTCCATTCGTCCCCCTCACGAATGCGGACCAGATAGTAGGCGTTGCGGAGGTCTAGCTTGTTGAATAGCCGGGCCCCTTGCAGGAGTTCAAATGCAGAGGTCATTAGGGGCAATGGATACCGGTTCTATACCGTGATGTCGTTCAGACCCCGATAATCAATGCAGGGGCGCAGGGACTTGTCCTTCTTCCCCAAGCAGAAGAACCCAGCCCCGGCTGAGGAGGAGGAAGGCCGGACGATCCCGGCGGCTAACGAGGCGTTGATGTACTCCTCCATGGCCTGTCGCTCTGGCTGAGAGACGGAGTACAACCTTCCCTTGGGAGGGGAGGTGCCTGGGAGCAGGTTGATGGCACAGTCGTACGGCCGGTGAGGAGGCAAGGACAACGCCTTGGCCTTGCTGAAGACCTGCCGGAAGTCGTGATATTCCAGGGGAACCCCGGTCAGGTCAGGAGGGTCGGTGGCGGGTGACGGGGACAACTGAGGCGTCGTCCCTTGACGAAGGCAGGTGAGGTGACAGGAAACCCCCCACTCCAGGATGGTTCCAGCCTCCCAATCGACGTGGGGGTTGTGACGCCGGAGCCACGGGAAGCCCAGGACGAGAGGCAGACCAGGATGATTCAGGATGTGGAACTGAATGAGTTCATGGTGGTTGCCTGAAAGTAACATGGGAACTGGGGAGGTCTGGTGTCTGATGGTGCCCAGTTTGGCTGAGCTAGAGGGACCCGTTTAAGCTTCAGTTGCCGTGCCAACTCTTCGCTGATAATGCAGGCCTGTGCACCAGAGTCTATCAGGGCAACTAAGGAGTGGGATCCCTCAGGCAGGAGAAGACGGACCTGGAGCAGCGGTTTCTGGTCGGGGGGAGACTGTATCTTGGTTGAGCTAACTAGTATCTCCCCGATTACGGGTGAGCACGGCCTTTTGCTGAACATGTGGCTACCATGTGGCCTCCCTCCCCACAATACAGACATAGCCTGGAGCGAAGACGACGTTGGCATTCCTCTGGGGCGAGGGAAGTGCGACCCAACTCCTCCATTGGCTCTGACTTCTCCGACAGCCGGTCTGTCAAGGGAGGTGAGCTGGGGGAGTTCCGGCCGAATGAAGCTGATGACTGATGTCGGATGGCCTCCTGGCGCCTCTCCCGCCTCCGGACCTGGATGCGACGATCAACCCGGGTCGCCAGGTCAATGACCCCATCCAGTGAAGTAGGCACCTCGTGAGAAACCAGTTCATCCTTGATGTAACCCGCCAGGCCGTGAAGAAAAGTGGCAACCAGGGCTGTAGAGTTCCAGCCGCTCTGACTGGCCTTGGTACGGAAATCTATGGAGTAACTTGCCACCGTCTGATTCCCTTGGCGCATGCCCAGTAGTCCCCGATCCGTCTCTGACCTGGAAGACCCCAATCCAAAAACCTTGCCCAACTCCTTCGAAAAGAGCTGGAAGGAGGCACAAGCGGGAGACTGCCTCTCCCACTCAGCAGTGCCCCACAGTCGCGCCCGCCCCGTCAGGTGGTTGATGGTGAAAGCCACCTTGGCTTGTTCGGAAGCAAAAGTGCGGGGCTGAAGAGAGAACAGCAGGGAAAGTTAGTCAAAAAAGGACCACAGGTCTCAGGATCTCCTCAATACCATTCAGGCGTTCCCACCCGGGGTTCAGGAGCAAATGTGTCAGTGTTGGAAGGGTGGACCCCAGAGAAAGGAGTGGGAACGTTCTGTGCCGCCGTGCCCTCCGCTGGTGGTGGTGACCCGATGCCGACCCCCATGACATCCAGACGTGCCAAGATGTTTGCGAAGGCAGCGTCGAGCTTGCTCTCCAAGGTGGAGAAACGGACCTCATGCTCTCGGAGGACGTCAGCGACTGCAGTGTGGCCGGACCCCGCTTCGGAAAGGGAGCTCACACTGCCTGTGCAACTCGTGGAAGTGGGATTGTGTGCTGGGTCCATTACTGGCCAGATTGTACTGTCACGGGGTGCGAACAGGACCCAGGTGCAGCACAAAGAGGCAAGACAGGAGTAAATTCAACAAGGTTTATTTTCAGGCCGGGCGGAGTGGGAATCAAACCTGGGTCTCCCAGGCGGCAGGCAGGTAACCACTATGCCAGCGGAGCACGCTAGAGACACAAAGGATCCCTCCAGAGAAAGTGAGCAGGCAGGATACGAGGTCAAGGGACGGAAGGCTAGCCAATTTACCGGGGCTGGAACAGGAGGTAGAGTCGTTGCACTGGCGAGGGTCAGGTTTACCGGCACAGAGAGATGAGGCAGAATCCGTGGACGAAGGGCGGGTAGGTTGGCTGGGAGGCAGGCGAGAGGCAGAGTCCAGGAACGAAACAGGTCGTGATCGGGCAGGCAATCCGGAGTAGCACGCTGGAGAGTAAGACATGGGTCGATTACAATCTGGCAGAGACTGAGTATGAGACGTGGGTTTAAATACCGGACTGATTGCAGATGGGCTGTAGGTGTGGGTGATCAGCGGCAGGTGTGGTCAGGCTGGGAGGTGGGATAGTGGAAACTGTGGAGCAGACTGCAGGAATGGAGTGATCATGACAGTTGACTTCTTTCTAAGATGGCAAAGTGATCAAGTGATCAGGTTTTCTTGATGAGACTAAGGCCCCGTCCACACGATGACAGATTTTTTTTAAAAATGCAACTTTTCTGTTGCGTTTATGCCTCCCATCCACACGACAACGCAGATATCCTATTGGATAAAATTTGACTCAATACTGCCACCACATGGTTTGGCATGCTTATAGCCGTCTTCAAAAATGCACTGCCGCGTTTATGTGTGGACGGAGATTTTTTTAAAAACGCTGTCGTGTGGACGCGAATCATTTTCGATGCGTTTTTAAAAAGTTCCGTTTTTTAAAAAATCCATTATCATGTGGACGGGGCCTCAGAATGGCTTATTGACATAACAACAGGGGCCATTCAAAGGTAGTCAGGAAGTCATGAATCCAATCATTACTGCCTGAGCAGTGCGGCTCTCTAGTGGACGGATTGCGCAACTACAGCCGCTGCAGTTTATCAAATAAATTTTATATACTTTTTATTTTGTGCGCCTTTTAGTCCGGTGCGCCTTATATATGAAATACATTATAAAACAAACAAATTATTGAGGGTGCGCCTTTTAGTCCAGTGCGCCTTATAGTGCGGAAAATACTGTAATTAACTTCTACAACTTTGAACATGAATTTACTGTAACGTTAATAAAAATATTGAGACGCTACCAGTAAAGCGGTAAAAAACAGGCCCTCTTGGGTGTTACCTTGCCACTAGGTGAGGGAATAGGATACTTTTTTTTTTTGGGATTCATCCAAAACTAACTTTTGGATGAAATTAAAGCTTTTAAAAAGGATGCGGCCAAAAAAAGGAATCACATATTAAAATCCTGGTGGGAGTTAGATTTTTCCTGGGAGTTACAGCCTGGAACCCTGAGCTGTCAGGATTTTGAAAACACAACAAAATGTATTTGAATATTTTACGAGACAAATAGCCTTTTTAAAATCTATATTCTTCAATAAGTGTTAGTATTTGTGGACTTGCTGTTTTAAATGAGGCGAAATTCCGACATTAAAGTTCTCTTTGATATTTTAACTATATTGAATAGTTTTTTGATATCTGCATCCTACATTGTAATGTTATTTAACCTTTCCACTCAAATAAACCTTAATTTGTGGTCTTCTTTCCTTCCAGACGCTCCCACATGAGACCCGTGATTGTTCCATTAGAATGTGACAAAACATTTGTTCTCATCAGAAATAATGATCTGTAACATCCTCTGATGTGATTCGCAGTTTATTTGCAAGTCCGTCGTCTTGTTGAATAAAAGGGTTACAGGCATGTATAGATCATTTTTAGCTGATGAATCTGGCGTGGCTACTATGCTATGATTAGTTTCCAGCGCATTTGTGAGTGTATAAACCATTGCTGACATGGATAAAATATAGCCTAGGTTCACTGGGAGTGCAGGGAGAAGAAATGTACCCCATCTGTAATACACTGTGTAGACTAATATCAGCTCCTTTTCTCTGATATTGCAGTGAGATATCGATCTGGTAAAATTGTCCCATATTGGAGCTGTCTGTTGTGATATTCATCATGCTGTCACCTCTCCCCAACACCTACGCGTTATTAGAAACCCGGGTTTGAAGAGGTTGAAGGGTTTTAGTCTCTGAGATGTAGCGAACAATTCATCATGAGAGAGAGAGAGAGAAAAAGAATTCAAGTGAGGTGATGCTTAGGTAGAGATTTATGTCTAGTCAGGCTGTACATTAAGAATTATATCATCAAGCGGGAGGACACCGGCAGCCTCTCTGCTATCTGCTGAGCAGGTCTATTTGCTCTCCTGCCAGGATTAAATGAATTGTTTTCTAGCTTTTATTAAGCTTTTAAGAGAAAACTTCTATTTGCGCATGGCGTGGCAGCATGTCATCTACAATTGCCCTGTTTGTTGGACTATCAGCGAGCCTGACATTATGTTCTGCACTCAATGCCCGTCACTCATCAGGAATAAAGTGTGTAACTGTTATGTGCCACCTTCAATTTGGCCCACACCAGTGTACGGCTCCAGTTTTATTTCCTATCATTCCTCCTTGAGCACTCCTTGCTCACAGTCAGAAATTCTTCCTGAAGGATAACAGAGAATGTAGACAGATGGAATCCAATTCTTACATGTCTTTCAGATGAGTCCTACTTTGATTTATCTGCAGTTTGGTCCAAATGCTCGTCTGGGAATGTGCAGACTGGTGTTTTCCTCTGAAGTTCTCTCTGTCTCTTTGTGAAGAGTGTGTGTGTGCATGCGCTCATGCATGTGTGTGTTTGCGTGCTAGGCACTTCTCTGTTAACCACGATGTTATTGTTGTAAACAGCATTTATAGCACAGCTGGCCAGCTTGATCAGAGCTCGCGTTGGAATGAACTCAAACGGGGCTGCATAAACAGGTCTGCTCGTATCTAAATATGCAAACACCCAAAGCAGTCACCACTCAGGGAACAGAATCTGTTACTGCTTATAGGGGAACACTGGGAAAGAGTGAGGAGCAGGCTGGAGCCTTAACCTCTCCATGTATACAGAGATAGAACGAGAGGGAAGACAGGAACATTTTTTCCTGATATGTAAACATTTCTTTTCCTCCGGGATCATTTGTAGACTCCTCCACGTATTTACTTTTCATTAATTATGGAAAAAAAGAAAATTAGGAAGAAAAGTGAATAAACAGTAGATAATTTTTGTTTAATGTTTCACACAGGATTCCAATCCTCAATGCAATTAATGCTAATCACCACGGCCTTCCTGTTTAGCTTGAACTTGGAGTGTTTGTGTGTCGTTGCTTTCTCTCTTGTCTGCATCTTTCGCCTCGTCTCTCATTCCCCCTCACTCATTCTCTCCTTACTCCATCTATGCTGTTAGTCGCTGTGTCTCCCTGTATTATGATTACATCACCCTTTCTGTCTGTTGTGTCCATTTAGACCTGAAATTAATCACGTCCGACAATCTGGTAGTGCTATTCCCAAAGTTCAAGAGCTTTAGTGGTGAGAGAGCGATAGAGAGCTGGAGGGAGAGATGGAGTGAGATGGAGCGCGTCAAGCATGTTGGAGGTACTTACCATTTGTAGAGTACAGTATATTAATTGCTTATCGGTTTTTGATTTCAGAGTCATTTAGAGTCAATCGAACGCATAATTTTCACAGTTATTGTTCTTTGGGGTTTGTTAATTGTCACCCCACTAGCAGAATTAAAAGCAAATTAAAAGCCTTAACTATTGACTCTATCTGAAGTCACTCTCTACAACAATTTCACAAAACAATAGGGAGGATTAATGAAAATGCAGCTTGATTTCTGTTCTCCAAAGCTTATGCTTTGGGGAACCAATTAACTACCCTTCAGGATGACTTTCACTTCTAACTGCTGGACTGTTCCACTGCCAGAAACTGGGATTAATTCTCAATTAATCCCTCCACCAGAACAACTCTGCCTTTGTCTGCTGGGGAGGACATGAGCATACAACACTGAGGTTATCCCAAGCCTGTTTGGTGAAGGGACTCTACCCCTCCCAAGATTGATACACCCTGTAGACCAGCTCTTCTCAAGCTGAAAATAAGAGCCATTAAAAGGGAATGCTTGACAATGATTTTTGTTTTAGGATTTTGAGCTTTATTAGCCATGCATATTAATGAGACAATTAATTGCATTCGACCTTGCTAGTGGTCTGTTTGTTTTTGCCTGACCTTTTATCTTAGATGTGCTCACGCTTGGCTTGTTTCAGGCACTTAGTTCAAACTGGGTTTCCCATAGCCTCACGTCCAAAAAGGGAGTTTTTATTGGTTTAGCACTAAGATCTTCCCCTCTCTTTTGTTTTCTCCATGCAACTCCCTCATCCTCTCATCCGTCCAGCCTTCTCCCAGTATCTTTTTCTCACTCTGTCGCTCCCCCAGAATGCCTGCTGGATTCCTGTCTTAATGTGACAGGAAGTATGCTATTATAGCATGCTGAATATTTGCGCTAAAATGACTAAATTTCCTTTCCATTAGAATCTCTAAAACTCCTCTCTCTAATTTATGATTAGCCTGGCAAAAAGTCATGTTATATACATAAAGACTAAAGTAGCCCCCAGTCCACATTTAGCCTGTCCTGCTTTCAAAGTTAGTTGAGAGGACAGGAGAAATAATTGAAAAATGTAGCTGGACTGTGTACAATCTTGTAAGGGATGCCTAGAAAATGAGATTAATCAGTGCACAGACATTGTGGGGAAAAGTTTAGCAGTGAATGCCTGACAGTCGTGCTCTTTCTCTCATTTCAAATGTTGGCAGGCTAGCAGGCAGCTCCAAGGGAAATGCGCTCCTTTCATACTTGAGTAATTGATGAATTGTATGCAATATGCAAATGAGAATCCATAAATCTTATGAATGACAGCTTAATTTATGTGAGCCTTAATGAATGCAGGATTAGATTTTAATTAAATATCCTCAAAGGCACCCTGACTGGGTAAGTTTTTAAAGCCTTGTTTTGAAGACTTGTTTCATATGCATCGCAGTTCATGAAAAAGAGAGATCAGTGAGAACGGTTAGATGAAATTTCCCCGCAGTTTGAAGATAAGACCTGTTCTGTTTTGCTAACCAAAGGCACTTGCAATTAATAAATATTGGAGCAAAATCATATCTACCAATCTCATTTAGGCTTTCCTGGAACTGCTCATTCTCATACATTTGATTAACTGCATTTATTTTAAGCGCTATCTGATTTCTAACATTTGGTACAGTATCTTTTTAATTAAGAGAATCATCCATTAGACATGGAAAAGTCAACCAATTAGGCTTTTCTCATCAGTTCCCGCGATGTAGGAAGTCTGCTTACTCATTATCACAGGCTGTTGATGTGATACTAAACAATCTTGGACTCTGTAGTTATGGGACATACAATTATGAAATCAGCTTTTAACATTAATGATGCATGGGATTAATCAGCAATTTATCGTGTTTTAGATCTTTTTTAGATTCTATTTCACAGCTGAGAGGCTTCAAACAGCACTAATAGAAAGTGATTACTAGAGTAAGCTCTTTGTATCTACTGTTGCAGGGTTGTTGTTTTTTTAACTCAAGCCTGGCATTGGTTTCATCGCACAGGCTGGAGGACAGTGGAAAGAACATAACTGGTTCCAGGTTTCTCTCTACCATCCTCCTCTGCTGGTATCACCCAGCGTGGTTATAATCAGACCTAAGTCTGGACAAAGGAATCAGGAAGGCACCCACTCGTTCCACTATTACAGCTATCAACCCTGCACATTAGTGCACACAGGGATCAGAGCACAGACAAGTACTTTAAAAGGGGTTTTAGTAGGATTGATGCTAACTCTCTCCCGCCTTTGATTTCACACCATTTGATCTGTGATATATTGTTCCGTAACAATGCTTCATAGTTTTCATGCGGATGCAGCTGTTCCTACCCCTAATAAATAAAAGTGTGTTTTTTTTTCTTGTCACACTCACAAACTCGTTGTAATCCAGCTATCTAGATCAGATAAGCTTGATGGGGCTACCTGTGCGAGGCAGTGTGTGACAGGTGCAAGGGGAAGCTGATTGAGATAATCCAAGAATAGGTTCAATGCAAATACAGATACAAGATGAGGGTGAGGATAGATGGATGCATGAAAAAGATGGATGAGTGAATACATTCCCATGTATCACACTGTGACTGTGAGATTATGATCATCACAACCAATAGACTGCCAAGGTCAGCAGGAAGTATAAATCATCTTTTCCCTTTTCGTTGAAGGTAACATATATTCCTGTCATTTCCAGTGCTTTTGTCGTATTATTATTATTCTGATTTCTCATAGATGTTTCTCTGCAACCGCTTTTGTTGTCAATAATTCTGACAGCTGATAGCATATCGTTTGATCTATGTGTCAGAAAGGCTAACAGAAATATATATATATATATATATATATATATATATATATATATATATATATATATATATATATATATCATTAAAATTAACTAAAGCTCAAGATGACATTCTCAGATTATGTCTTTCCTATGCAACCATATTATACTTTTTAGAGGTACAAAAAAAAAAAAAGAATAGCAGCAAAAGATTCAGGATGTACCAGAGAGGGCTTAGTTGGGGAATATCCTAAATGATTAACAGTCAAATAGTTGCTGTTTGGTTTTAAAATAATGATTAACATTAAAAGGAAACATGTAGATAAGTAACAAAAGACTTCTGATTAGACCGGCATATCTGGGTGTGCTCCCAGTGGTGTGTTCTGATCAGCTGATCGAGCTGGAGATGAACTGAGATTATATTCAGATCAGCTGACAGTAATTAGACATCAATGTTAACACAACAGTCACACAGTAGTAAAACTATATTTGTTCATTTATGACAGTGGCATTAATTGTGTTTCAACACTAACACACATTTATTGCCACAAGGTATGTGTTTTTTAAAGGAAAAAACAAGAAAAGCTGAAATAATTAAAATTAGACCTGAAAATTTCACCTCTTTCCCTCGAACAGCCTCTCGTCTTATCTGAGTGAATTTTAAATTGGTAGGAACACACCGCAGCCGTGTTACTCTTTTCTTTCTACAAACATAGTTAACCTCTCTATGGAACTCTGTGCATATTGTTAAACTGTTTGATTGAGCAAAATAAAAAACTAATAACTAAGCATATCTTGGCCCCCTGATGGTCTTACGCCTCTGAATTTCTGCCTGACCTGGCACTTAAGAGGTAAGGAGCTCCTTTGTTTTATCAATAAGACCTTGTTTTCATGGCTGGTCACCACCCCAGCAAACCAATCAATGGGGCATGCTACGCTATCGCTGTGAGAGAAATGAAAAATAAACCCCAGATAATCCTTCAGTTAAAAGGTTACTTAGGGCGATAAAAGCTATTTTGTTAATTTATTTACTCTCTGCACTGGAGAGATAAAGAAAAGGAACAATTAGGGAATTCTAGGTGAGAGACTTTAAAAGGGCAATGACATTGGGTTAATATTTTATAAGGCCTGATTGGCAGAGACCTGCGGAGGCCTTTTGTTTACACAAGTCCCAGACAGAATGATTCACTCCCTTGTTTTGGCCGACTAGGCGGAAATGGAATAAATATCTTCATCCTTACCTTTTAGAAATGTCAAACAAAAGACTGAGATAAAAGGTTAAAGGCTCAATCATAACCACAAGGAAATAATATTATTCTCTCTGTGAACCGCTGTCCCCGATTATTGACATAATCAGTTTGAATTCCTAAAGATAACTGAAGATGGGAGGAGGAGATGATTTTTGTGTGTAACTAAATCCACTAAGGGTGTGTGCTCATTTGGACTAAACATTACATTTGTGGTTTCAATTGATTTATAACAGATCATAATCACTGCATTAACGGCCTTCGAGGTAATAAGATCTCAGTCACTGCTTCCGTTGAGAGAGAAGCGTCTGATGGGGAGATGTCAGAATTCTGCCATATGATCAAGAACCATCCTGATATCTCCTGCGATATTATACCTCGTATAATAGCCATCACCTCTTGTTGGCTTCCTGTAAACGGGGTGAGAATGTGAATTTAATTATTGTGCTTTTATTGCATTGTAGCGCTGAAATTGGACTCATGTGGAGTGTATTGTTGGCCCCATGTAATCTGATTGCCTGCGCAGTGTAGTGTGTTGGATAGTATCAGGTTCCAGCCGACTCTGCTTGGGTCAACACAAGGCCGGGCCATTAAAGGAAGTCTAGTTCAGGGAAAGTTCACCACTATTTTCTTTTCACCATGGTAGCAAAACAAAAAAAGAGAATAGATGTGTAACATATTTGTGGCCTCAGCCCAAATTTGGTGGGGCCTATTATTGTTTCCTTAATTGAAGCCAGAGATACGAGGGGCCTGAGTATCCTAAGTATGAATATAAATAAAGAAGGGTATGAAATTATTTCATTACTCACTTCCAATACAGAAATAATATTGTCCAAATAAGTCCAACTTGAAACCCCCAGTTTCTTATTTTTTCATACAATTTGACGCAGACAAGAGAAACTGAAATACAGGCGAGAAAGATTAGAAAACACAACAATGGCTTGGACAGGAGAAGTACCACAATTCTGGCCATAAATCCTGTTGTGCTATCTTTTTGTGCGATAATGCCCTAGTTTGAAACACTTTCTGTGCCAAGCTATTTAGGGAATCAGCATCTGCTGCTTGATAAATAGCCTGGCCCTTTTGTTCGAGGCCAGGTTGGGTTCCGCTCTGGACCCGGCTTGTTAGCCTGAATAGCTCCGACCAAAGTGGATCTGCAGCGGTGAATGGACGCTTCAGCTGAAGCTTTCAAGAAGCTAAATTACATTTACAAAAAAAGAGACATCACAAACAATCTGTATGATTTACAAGTCTGTGAATATTTTAAATCAAAGAGGAAACCAGTCGTGGCACACCCTCTATAATAAAATGTTCAATTCAGTTTAGACACCTTGATGTCTGAGAGGCTTTCCTGCTGTGTGCAGTTTCCTCCCGTTGTGTTGCCTTGTTACTTTTGTGTCTATCTGTTTATATATGTGTGTGTGTGTGTGTGTGTGTGTGCGTGCGTGCGTGCGTGCATGTGTGTGTGTGTGTAGCAGCACATAGACACATTTCTCTGAAGTCAGTCTAAACATTGATTTCACTTTCTTGATCTTTGTACCTGGAGTCACATTGTTTGACATGATCTTAGGTTGATGTGACATTTTTTTGTCCGTTTGAGGGCGTTTTTTCATTTAGCACTGTAGCTAAAAAGCCTTTTACCCATCACATGCCCTCTATTGAGGTTTTTAATAAATAATTCAGCCAGAGTACAAGTGAAAGTGATGACAGCAAAACTGTGTGCGATCTCTTCTCTCATAAGATCAAAGAGGTACTTCTATAGAAATAGAAATTATCCAGGCGTCCGTGGGTCCAACCGGCTCTCGTTTCTCCTTCTGCCCCACCTTCCCGTCCTTCTCTTGCTACTTCCCTCTATCATTTTTGTGTTTTCTCTCAAAAGGGACAGTTGAGTCTGCTTTTAGTCCTAAAACTTGCAGTGCCAGTATATGAGAACGTCAGCACATTCAGACAGAGTGAGTACACTCTATTAGCAGGACTGAGGTAAATAAACTTCACAAGACAAGGCTGAATAAATTGAACCACTGAGGCTGTGGAGCTTCACTTTGCAGAGTGACGAGCCTTTGGGAAATGAAATGAAATGTACTGTAACACAAACAGTCTCACACGGTAGTTGATAAGGTGGCTCATCAGCTGGTTATCTTGAATTAATTTTATATTTGTTGGTAATAAACAGCTTGAGAACCTTAAAAACAAGTCTGTAATCTTTTTGAAAATCATGTGATAAAAATTCAATGATAACAAAGTAATAATACAATGTTGTTTTACCACCACCGTATCATGCCATCAAAATAATTAGAACCATGATGAGGGTGAGATTTGCTTCAAAAGACTTTCACCCTCATATGAAATTATAAAAACTGACATCATAATATGCGTATTTTGCCCCGCCCTTCCAGACCTGCCGTACTCTGAAGACAGATGCTCAGCCGACACCAGGCAGGTTTGATTTCCGGCCAAGCCTCGTCTTTATAAAACTGACTCCGGTTTGTCCTCGGCGGTGTCAGTCCTCCACAGAAACCTTTTGGTGTTTTAATGATGGATTAAACTCTGTCCATATTAGATAGAATTTAGTATCCTAGTAGAGCTTGAAAATGTATGTGAAATAATGTATGAAGTCAATATGTCACCTGTGTCAAGTCCCCATAATTCATCTGCAGCTGAGACGTCTAGCTCTGTGTTCGTAAAGAATATCCCTCCATAAGCCTCCTTATTACATGCTCATTGCATTTTTTCTCACCCCGTAGCCCTTTCTTTTTAACTATAAGCCAGCAAAGTAGGTATTGATTGCAACTCCAAGCTGTATTAATAAGTGAAATGAGTAAGATGTGTCGAAAGTCAGGGGTGTATCTGCTTTGAAGGCCTTTTCTCCTCCACAGTGAGGTGGCACACTCATTTATCAGCGCTGGATCTGTGCCCCTCGTTTGGTGTAATAAAACTCTCCCATCAGAACCGTCCAACAGGTCTGAATCACTCTGTCACACCACCTTCCAGCTAAGGCACGCATTAAATCAAGCAAGCAGAACATTTCCTAAGGCAGCCATTGCCTTTTAATTTCCTGAAGAACCTTAAAATATCATTCATTACCAGAACTACACATATTTGGTTTTTAAAAGTCTCATAAATCAATAGTGGCCTGACTGCAATAATTATAACAAGTTAACATGTAATTTCCAGGCCGAGGGGCCGCACACTAGATTTTAGCATATGCAAACGAGGCAATTCAAATAGTGTGGGGATTTTAATACGGAGGAACAGGTAACGAGGTACAGGTTATGAATTATGCATCAAAAAGTGGTTGATCTTCAATAAAGGAAATGAATTCACCGTGTAATCTAATTAGTTATGGAAGTCTATTATGTTGAGCTGCAGAAAGCAACTGTCCTTGAAAATAAATTTATTTACAGTACATGTTAGATATTTGGAAAGGAATTGCATTCTGAAGTGCTTCAAATGTTAACACCACCCTCAGTGACACCCCACCACCCCCACCCCAACCTCCTCTTCTCTCTGATAATCTTCTCCTCATCTCTCACCCACCTTCTCCTTCTCTCTCTACTATAGTTCCAGACCCGGGCGGCCTCCTAAGAGGACCCAGAGTGTGACATCACCGGAGAACCCCCACATCATGCCCCACTCGGTTCCTGGCCTCATGTCCCCTGGCATGATCCCACCCACAGGTAAGACTGGTCTCACACCGTGGCGCTCGATCATTGTTGCTAAGGCTCTGATTCACTGTGTCTGGCTCTTTTTTGTTTTTAAAAAAAATCTATCTCTTCCACACACACACACACATGTGTGCTCATATGCGCGCCATCAGCGGCCTCCCTGCAGCGTGTCCTAGAAATGGCACGAAGTCCAAAGTGACACATGCACCCAACCACCAGACACCGGTCGCTCACTCGTTTACCAAAAACAGATCCTCTGCTCAAACCCCGGAAACCAAAAGGCGCAGAATAAATTGGACTGGAGATATTTTCTCTCAGATTATTCCAGTAGATGTTGCGTTTTGCCTTGAGTGCATTGTAATTAGTGCGATTAAATCCAGTCCACTGGTATACGTGAACAGGCAGTGGTGATGCTAAAGCAAGCTTATCGCCACAAGAATCAACAACAACCATTTGTGCCCTAACTCAGCCCCGGGCCACGTCTTATTGCGACTAATGCTTTTGTTCTATTTGTGGCTGGCTTTATTGTGACTGCTTTGATGTTAGTGGCTGTAAGTGCTCTATTTGCATATTCTGCCGTGTGTCTTGATATGTATTTAATGATATTGCGCCGTGGAACGGAGCTTTTTGAATGCTCGTTCGGTGTTTAGTACAAATTGCATTTTGACCAACTGTTAACTGTTGTACTTTTCAGAAAGATAAAACAACACAGCTGCTTTTGCATGCAAACTTTTAACAGATTTGTAATTATCCTACTTCACACATTTTTTTTCCTCTCTGTAAAAACAGTCTGGAAGTGTTTTGTGTTTTGTTTTGTGTTTTTTTAAAGAGGCAACGTATCAGCATCTGTGGAGTGTTTGAAATTCAATATTAAACACAGATTGGGCCATCCTTGTGACTCAGTACGATGGAGGCTCACAGGCTGATGCTTTGAACTGTGGGAATGGGGTAAGGTCACTGACTATCTGTGCCATAGTGGAGAAGAACTTAAAAGCTGAAGTGAACACAGAGAAGGACAATGATGAGAAAGCGCTATGTTATTTAGTGGAACATAAAGCAAGAGAAAAGCCTTTTGATATCATCCCCTTTAAGCCCAGAGGGACTGTATGATCTTGACATTTAGTCGGGTATTCAGGGGGCACAGATAAAGTAATTGAGGTTTTTTTTCTTCTCATTATTGCTTTAAGCTTCTAAACTGTGACAAGGCTGAACTTTTCCATCAGTTTCTATGTTATGATTAAACTGCATATTGTTTCATTTTTGGCATTAAGCATTAAACGTCAGGTTTGGAAATTTACAGATTTTGACAGATTAATAATTCAGCACATAATAATTGACCACACATAAGTTAGCATCCAAGAAGCATAACTGATCATCTTGTCATGTCCACATATGCTGATTGATGATTAAAAAAAGTGACATTGAGGAACTGTTACACTATCAGGTCATGTCACATTCACTCATTTATCAGATATATTAACACTCACTCCCAAAGTCACACACACACACACACACACACACACACACACACACACACACACACACACACACACACACACACACACACACACACACACACACACACACACACACACACACACACACACACACACACACCTGCCGAATGTGGACAAACGACTATTTTAGGGGCTTCACCAGAGATCAGAGACTCCGTGAAAAAGCCACAGCACCGTTAAATTTGGGCTGCAGAGAGGAAAGGGAGGACTCCGTTAAATGTTTCTTGTCTCTCTTGGTGCCATGTCTGTGAATGTTCTCTGCTTGTGCTGCTTACCCAGTTGCTGATCACTCAGATTAGCAGAAAGATTTCATCTTGTGATGGATACAGGAAGTTCTAGAATTATATCATGTATAACCTCAGACGGGCAGCAAGACAAGCCAGAACCAATTCACTCATTTTCCAAAATCCATCAATCTCTCTAAGATAAACTTGCTGTACCATTCAGAAAAAAAATCTACTGGTGTAATATTAGATGCCATATTTGCTTCACATAAGTAGAGCACACATTCTCCGTCATGCCTTTTATTTGGGATGAATAACCAGAGTTTATGATTTCACCAGCTCATCTCTTTAGTGTGTGTTTATTATTTTCTGTATATTTTCATCACCTGTTTGTGTGTGTTCATGTACCTTCAAAAAATGAGAATTAATTATTGCTCAGAATGAGCAGACTGAGCAGAAGGTTTCTCTCAAATTTCATTGTTTAAAATATAAGCACACATAATTCAGTACAACACTTGCTTTTTGAGCTCACAAATGTGTTTTAATATTTCAAAATAAATGATAGAGATAGATAGAGATATTCACAAACACTTAAATTATTTTTAAATTAATTCAATCCTTGTACAGATATTTTTTACTTTAATGAAATTCTGCATTTTTAAATTATTTTGTTCTTGCACACATTTTTGTTCATTTTTTCTTTCCTCTAAGTGGAAGGGGATTTCTTGTGTGATTACCCACTGACACACAAAGTATTTTTTATTTTAACACATACACACTAAAAATAGACTTCAGTGATATTCGATTCAGATTAATGAGCGTATCCAACCCAGTGGCGAGACGTCTTCTTCACACCCTAACAGGACCAGAGAGGCCTCTGTGAAACACATTGTTAACATATGTATCTTTGCCCTTGACACCAGTTCCATTTAGAAAAGGACATCTTAATATGCTTAGGATTCCATTTAAGGAAATACCCTCATATGTGTGCGAAACCACATGTGTGCACGTCTGAATCACTGTGTGGGTGCATGCGTCCCCCACCCCCTCCCCCCAAGGGAGGGTTGCGCTGGAGCCTTTCCAGTTGCTGATGCATTACGGGCAGATTGGCCCCCAAATCGGATTATTTGCTGTGGACTGACACCACACCGAGATGACATCTCCTTTAAAGTGGAGAGGGCCTCCACACACACACTCTGGCCACTGCTTAAGCAGCAGCTTCAATATAATTCATTTATGTCCTGGATATGGCTTCAACCTTTTGAATAACGTAAGAGCTCTGCATTTACCATTAGAGAAATGAATGTCACCTACATCTAACCAGGGTGCATCCTGTACTTTACTGATAAAAACAATATTTCTTTTAATGCTGTCTGGCTCTGTCTCACTTTACAAGTGTGTGAGCAGATCCCCGCAGTGCCTCAGAGACCTGCTTCTTCATATGAGTACTGTAAGTGAAGACATATTGTAATATTTATGCCCTTTTGATGTACAATTAGCACGTCGGCTTCTGGAGTGGATCATGTAATCTGCTGCCACTTCAAGCTGCTTTAAAATAGATCCACTATGCACCAGGTAATTTAGTGTTCTTTGTGTCTCTACCCCTCCTATCAGTCCGTTGCTTGTCATAAGGTTAGCGCGCTGTGTAATTGATACCAAATTTGTCATGATGTGGATAGCACAGTTCAAGTGGTGCAGTGTACCTAAGAGTCTCTCTTCTCAACCCGTTTGTCATTGCTGTGCAGCCACCAGTCCATGCATAAAATTAGGTGGCCGCGTTCATTGACATGGAGTATCTCTTCCCTGCTTATCCTCCTTGTCCAATAAATAAAGTGTTTCATTGTTGCCTATGGTGCTGTCCCTAACAGAGGCACAACAGATAAGCTGGACTTATTTTCCTTGTTGCAATCGCTGCCTGAAAAAGTCGTAAAAGTCAGTCTTTTGTGTACTGATGTGAAGTTAATCTGATTTTAATTTAATTATACGAGCTGGTTGTGGAAGGCATAGGCATTGGGGTGTTTGTTGTAAGAATGTTCTGACATTGGCGCAGGTATGGGGCAGCTAGCATGTTAATTAATGATGAAGATCCTGACAATATGCAGAGGCATGACAGCGTTAAGCCAGTCGGCTGCTGCTTCCTTTGCATATTAATAGATCCTTCATTATTATTTAATATGACAGCTGCTCCAAGGGCTACCATCGGACCTTGTCTCTGTTATTTGCTGTTTTGTGCTCCCCGTGTGACAGCGCCTTGCTATTCTCTCTTTGTCGAAACGTTCCCCTTTTCTGCGCTCTGGCTGATGTGGCTCTCTGCATGGGGGCTGTGATTTACTGTTTGTTTGCTGCTCGGGAAGACTTGTCCAAATGTCTATAAGAGAAAAGTGTTTGAATCCAAAGGTGACTTTGAAAGAATATATGAGACAGGATTGTTTTGTTTGCATAGTAATGAATGCAGATTAGCGTTGAGTGGGATTGGTCTCGTTGACGTCCAGGCCTCCAGCAGCTTAATGGACTTGTCACTGGGCACCAACTTCTCCCTTATTACCTCCATCCTCTTGAGGTGTGTTTTATGTGAATGTGACAATTGATCTGGAGAAATAAAGCTATTATCAGAACAAAGATTTCGATTTATGGAGTTAGTAATTTCGTCAAAGACAGGGGTGTTAAAGAAAAAAATGGAGAAGAAAAAAAATCATCATGTCAGGTTTCAAAATTGCATTGATTGATTTTTCGGCCTTTATTAACTCAATGCATATTTGACTGAAACCTGCATCTTCTTCATAGATTACTCCCTTTGTTTTGTGTTGTTATTCCTGCTGCTCTGCTCACTGTGCTTTAGAAGAGGACACAGACTGCAGTGCAATAAACCACAGCGTTCTCCCAGAGAGCATCGGAGAGCCAAGCAGCACTCCTTTGAGCAGCACCTGATTTGTGGGGGGAATTTATCACACAAACAGCCCAGAGGTGATTTCAATATTTACTCGGCAGTCTGTTCTGCATACGTCTCATTTGGAAAACAGTTGACTCTTGCCCATTATACACAAATGAAGGCTGACCTTCAGGCTGGGCAGAGGCCACATTCATTATGTGGAGAAGTATCACCTTCTTATGAGGCACTGGTGCTCCCCCCCAAACCCCTCTCCCCCTCCTGCCTATGCATATTGAACAGCAGCCAGGGCCCATTGCAAATGAGAGGGTCCTGGCTGACATGATGTATACTGTACGTCAATATGGTCCTGATGTATTTTAAGATGCAAACAAGGCTTTAAATTATATGCACCTCCATGTCAGGGGCTCAGAGTGAGTCTCACCATCTGCCTATCAGCTGGGGAATGAGGAGAAGGTGCCCAGGCCAGGATGCTCCATGCCTGTTTGTCGTTGTGTCTGGGTGTGCGCATGTTCGCATGTATCTATTAGAGACACATGTTCGATTTCTAGCTCTCCTTGTACTTGTGTCTCCCCTCAGATGCATGGCTAATAGCTGCTCTTGAGTCCCATCACGGAGACGTGACAGACTAGTGATGATAAACGCAGACACTGCCTTGTTCTGCGTCAAACGTAAGGCGAACCTGTATATCCAGCAGGTGATACACCATATTGTGGATATGAGTGAGTCCACTAATAGCTACGTATCTTTTTCTCTCCTTGCATCTTTGATGTTGTTGCTGTGGTTGGCGACAGGAGTCTTGGGCCTCTCCTGAGACCCACCGGGCCTAGAGGAGCTTTACATTATCTGTCACTGCTTTTCCAGACCAGCCTCATGAATAAAGATTTCAGTCACGTTCAACACTCCAGGACGCAGGAAATGCCACAATGGCAAACCAATGCTTTATGATCTCTACAGTGTGCTCAGCATATGTGTGTCTATAATCTCAGACTCACTATATCAATCATTGCCAGTCACTTCTCATTGAGGTGGAAGACCATGTCAAATACTGCTAATATGGTAGTATATTCAGACGGCAGTGTAAAAGGAATGATCGCTTCAAGTGTGATGTCAATAGTCATTTAATCTTCTCTTGAAAATAGCAGCCTGAGAAGGATGCATGGAAAATTCTCAGATTTTTGGTGTGAATTTATCTGGAGATGTATTGTACATACTAATGTCGTCAGGCATGCAAAATGTACTTTTTAGTTTCAGTATATTTTCTATATGAACTCTATTTCATCTTTCATGGACATTTAAAATAATCTGTAACTTTGGTCTACATTAAAACAAAACAGAACACAGCAAAAATGATCACCAATATTTATTGAATATACACGGTACCTAGTATACTTTTTTTTATATAAGAGAATTTTGTGATTTGCATTAGTGTCTTCTTTCAATATTTATTATCCAACATATCCATTATTTACATTTCATTTGGGAAATTTAAAAGAATTAACAATGACATATCAGTGGCACATTGTTCATAATCTTTAATTTTTTTGGAGGAATATCCTTAACTCTCAGAAAAGTCCTGTTAATAGAAGACACCATTGTGTATACGCTGGTACTGTATACAGTGCAAACTAGCTGTGAAAAATTTTGAATTGTTAAGCATCATACAGGAAAATAATATCTGTTGAACACAATATTATCATTGAATTATCTGGTGTCCCGCTTAGAATATAGGACAGGTACGTGAAGACATAGACTTGATGTTTTACAAACTACACACAAAATTCTTGCATCCTGCACTATTGTCTTGAGTGTATCTGACCGCAAATGAGCCACAAATACATCAACCTTCTGGCAAGAAATTCCGGCATGGTTGAAACATTCCTAAAAATCTAATTCTGACACAAACACAGGGATCCATCCCACCAGCGTGACAACCTGCTAGAAAGATATCCCCTTTCAGAAGATAAAACACCAAGCTGTGATCACAGACGCTTATTCTCCATGTGTAAAATTATTCATTGTTTTATCATTTTAAAAGTCTCGTTCTTTGTATATTTTCCATTCAGCGGGGCAGGTTTCTGGTTCTGCAGGTGCAGCGGCTCAACACCAGCAGATCTGTGTCAGTCTCTAAGTGCTCTGCCTCCCTCCCCAGGCCTGACAGCAGCGGCGGCGGCAGCTGCCAACGCAGCCATCGCAGAGGCCATGAAGGTCAAGAAGATCAAGCTGGAGGCGATGAGCAGCTACCACAGCAACGCCAACCACCATGGAGCTGATGGAGAGAACGGAGACCTCAGCTCCAGCGTCGGTGAGGATGTCCTTCTCACCGCCACAAAAAGAAACAAACACATTAACTCATGTAAACACAACACAAATGCATAAAGCAGTTTAATGTCCCCGAACAGACAGTGACGCGCACACACACACACGCTCACACGCACACACATTAAATTTGGCATATTCAGTCACCATTTGCAACACACTTGTTCAAGAACACAAGTCATCTATGATATTTTGATAACACGTATACACGTATGGACATAAACTGCATTTAAGTACATACACAAGATAATGCAGATCAATGATGCAGGATGCAGAATGTTTTCTTTTATTGCAGACAAATTAATATTAAGTGAGTCAGACTAAATCAATCAAGTTTTTAGAGGCACCTATGGAAAAAATACCATCAACATTTTGAGGAGGCCTAACAGTTCATTTTTGTGTCTCAACACCAAAGTTGTGTTGGAATTTAATCAAGACAAATTAAGAAATCATCAGAAATACTTTTCTTTTAAATAAATGTTTACTGAACTGCGACAGACATGGAAATAGCTCCTCTCTCCAAAATTCAAATGGTAATAATTGAGTGCAGCTTACCACTCTTTTAAAAGGTAATAAATAACAAGTAAACAGCACCATTGTACTTATAATTTTTAAACACGGTAAATATGCACCTTTGTCAGGTGCATCTTGTTTTCATTTGAAGTATAACACTTTTGGCTGAAGGAGGAAACATCCTAAATAGTTCGGTGAAGCTGTGAACCAAACTATCAGCCTCTAACAAGCTCAATTGAATTGCTGTGTGAGCACTGGTTTTTCACTATGTGCCATTTCAATTAATTATTAGTTTTAAAATGCAGAAGGATTTTTGCAATATCACACAGAACCACTTAGTGCATTAAGGAGAATGATAATGTATGTTGGTGCAGATTTATGAGCACATTCCGAATTATAAACCAAATGTAATCCCTGTTGCTTTGATTGCTAAATGGAGGTTTAGATTCACTTACTGTAATAAATGGCTTGACTCCTGAATACATTTCATCAGTAATACTTGACACCGCGCAGCTTATGGTGTGTGAGATGAAAACAGGATGTGTTTCTGAGCAGATTTAACAATGCAAAATGCATAAAGTGTGAGGTCATTACTCCAAGCGAATGGAGTATGTAAGAGAGAAAAAATAATGCGAGTCTGCGAGGTCACGGAAATAAAGATAAATGTGAGTACCAACAGCAAGGCTATGGCACTAGAGCTAATAAGAAACTGTTTTATCTTTTTACAATTTAAATTGTAACCTTGAGCCCACAGGCTCCCAGTAGAATCATAATTCTGGCAGGGGGAGCAGCTCTAGGTGTGGGTACATGGGCCACAGCATTAGCTCTCTGAGTGAAATATATGGCAGTGACGCCTCTCGGCCCCATCCACAATCAATTGGATTCTTTTCCTTTAATATTTACTCGCAGCGATGAGATGCTCGTCTGCATGGTGATGAACAGTCTGCCACTGGCGTTTGAAGGTGACCTGTCAGTGAGTATGGACAAATCTCTCGCTCGCAGAAATGTAGAAAATAAATCATTAGGGGTAGGCAGTCAGACGGGGCCCCTCTCTCTAGCTCACTCTCCTCGGATTTAAATCAGCTCAGATTTATGATTTGAATTAATGCTTCGTTTGGTCAAAGGAATGGTCGCAGAGACAAATGATGTTTGGTACTGAAACCATCCTAATATTGATTACTGGGTGTCGCAGCAATCTCTTGTTTATATCAAGCACTCTCCTGTGACAGGGTGGCCAGCAGGAGTCATCCTGATAATATGCCGGAGAAATATGGCCCGCTCAGCACAGTGGGACCACGAGACACAGCCAGCAGCATGCTGTCTTCCTTATTCAGCCCCAAGCTCCAACTGTCATGTTTATTTTTAATGAAAGCATTTTGTAATTTCACCAAAAGAATGAACCAACTTTTTTCCCCCA